>NC_051217.1:555000-617500 GCF_015220715.1 Pygocentrus nattereri | reverse complement strand
GGTTGCAGCAACTGACCACATGACAATGGCCACATTTAACTTTACATTTACCCTCTGCCGGCCCTGCGGGATATCAGAAGTGTTACTACTGCTCGAAATCTGCAGGCTACACAGCATCAACCACCTGGGAAAGTGCTGCAGTGACCTTGGACGTCCAGTAAGAAAATGCCAGTGTTCTCTACAGACTGTGAAGTGCATATGCTATTCAGCTCACTGTAATTACCCAGCAAACTCTCTCCCTCTCTCCTCTTACAGACATACAGCTACTGATTCACCCCAAGATTCATTAGTGCTCAGAGGACACAAGTTCCTGTGACTCCTCACAAAAAAAAAAAAAGCAAGTCACAGTAGCCATGAATATTCATCTCCAGCATCAGATGGAGGCGGGCAGTGGGGACGGCGTCAAGCTTTTCACAGCGTTCTCATTTCACTGTGTTTGTTTAGGGACCTCGCCTCACACAGAGCCTCCGCTGAGAGCGGCCAGAGGGAAATTACTGCAGCAGGGCTGATGTTGAATTACGGGCAAAGTTAACTCGCAAAGACATCTCCTGATGACTCAGGGTCACACATAAAGAAGACACTCCGTTTGTCCTTCTGTCTGCATAGCCTCAGCTTACAGTACAGGGGTGTGCAATTATGAGTAGAAATCAAAGACCAGCTGAAATAAGTGTCAAAAGAAGAGACAAGGCCTCAATTTTGACTTCATTCATTTTTCTCATGCATCAAACCAAATAAAGCTTCAATTTGCATCACCAAACTAAAAAATTTAGTTCCACTGTCAAAACCAAAGCATCAGAAAGGCCATTTTCAACTCAGCAAGTCCTCCTGAACAGCTCTGATCCACAGTCATGGGAGTAAACCTCACTACACTGTAAACAAAGAAAAAAGGTTTGGTGTTTTAACTTAAAAACAGGCATTGCTGATCTAATGTACTGTCTGAAGTTAAAGGAACGCAAACTTTAATGCAGGCAGGTTACTTTTCTAACCGTCCTCAGGATCTGACAGACACTTTTATAAACGAAGGTGCCAAAGGGCTTCTCAAGAACCTTTCAATTATTTTTCGATTACTTTTGTAATTCAATTTTTAAAATTTAAAAATTCAGTTTTAAAATTAAAAAGTGAGATGTGCAAGTGTGAAGAACCTTTACAAATGTCCACATAAAGCAAAGGTTATACACCAATTACAGGAAAATGATTTTCAAAAATATGCAGTCCTTGAGATGTAAACAAATTCATTCAGAGTGACAGCGTTGTGTGATGTGAAGAGGTGCACTGTGGAGAAACTTAAAAGCCATTTTAACCAGTGAACCTCCACATCTTATCAGTTTTATATGTAATGTAGATAAAATAAAATAGTGGTAAAATAGTGAAGGGTTTCATTCCAAATCATATTATAGACCATTTTCAAGAATTTTCCTTTTTTCATGATAAGTTCTCGGGAGTGGGCTTTAAACATGTGAGAAATATCAATGCTATATTATGATTAATAGCACCTTTATTGGAATAATAAAATTGGTTTTCCATTGTGTGGTATGGTGTTGTTAAAACTCATTATATTCATAATTGTTGCACAGCATTTTAGAATGAAACAAATTTTCTTTGGGTACTGTTTTGCCTTACGATCCATGTACCACTCTGCCATGAATGTATTTAAAATTACATTTTAGACCAAACCTTATCTCAAAACTATCTGGCGATAGGAACCAGATGGCTGAAGTGTTTAATGTCTGTTAAAGCCGGCTCATAGAAAGTTATTACGCTAAACGGATACAGATACGCTGCCCGGGACTGAGGTTTATGATAGATTTAGAGCCATTCAACACTTCAGATTCAACAATACACAACTGTAAATTATGCAGACATTATGAAATGTTTGAGTTCCCTTTTAAAGGCTTTCCTTGAACTTTATGTCCACGCAAAGAAGCATTTAGGTGCAGTTCTAATTCAGTTTGGTCATGATGTTTTGTTCAATTCACTGTTACCAGTGTAATTTACAGTGAACCGGGGACTCAAACTCCACTCTTGGAGGGGAAAAAGAACCGTTTTTGTTTTGCTTAAATTAACATACCTGATTAATTCATGAGCCAATTATCAAGTCTTTTATTAACTGAATCAGACATGTTGGAGAAAGCACTAAACTGGGCAAGCATGCGTGACCTACAGGACTCGATTTATTTATTTAGCCTGCCTTATGACATGAAAACGGATATGCAAACAAATTCACTAAAATGAATCCTCTCAATCCATAAATAAACAGAGTTCAGTTAAATATACACATTTATTTCCTCCAGAGATCAGATCCTTCTATCTGTGTGTAATAGCGGCTTGAAATATCCAATGTTAGTGACCTGTTTGGCAAGAAGTTTAACTCTTGCTATATAAAGAAGGCTCTCTTCTCTCTTGCGGCAACCTGTCTGTGGACCTCTAAAACTTCAAAAGCCAAGAGACACATATGAAAGAGAAGGTGATCCGAATGAAAGAAGGCATATTCAGCTCCAGGTCCGCACTAAAAGAATGAAACTCAATAACGTCTCAATAGAGCCCAGGTATCCTGCTCTTTTCCACCAAGCAGATTTTATCACTAAAATCTGTTATAGAATAATGTTTTAATTCTCACAAATGGGGTGAGCAATATAACAATGTTTTATCATTAAAATGATCAATTATGTCACAATAAGCTTTTCTGAGCATACCGTGGATATGGTCAGTACTTAAAGAACGCTGACCAACCTTCCTGCTGCTGTGAGACTGTACAACCAGCACGGCTCCCAGTAGACCACATACAATACAATATACACTTACATTCAGAATGCGAACATTTTTCATTGTGCAATACAGATTTATATGCAATTTTATTTTATTTTATTATTATCCTTATTTTGTTGTAAACAGTCGAGATTTAGCTTTAATTTTTATCATTTATAATGTTGATAATGTTTACACTGTTTCCCGTTTCTATTACTGAGTGTTTTACTCCTGTTACTCTGCTGCTGCTGTAATACTGTGAATTTCCCCGCTGTGGGACTAATAAAGGATCATCTTATCTTATCTTATCTTATATGCATCACTACAAAGTGAGCAGATTTAAGCCTGTTTGACTGAATCAAGTACAGTTCGTTAAATCATCAGTTGTACCTTTACTGTAGTATGTTTTTAGTAGTATTCATAGTGTGCGGCACTACAGGTTCTTTTTTGTCTGTTCCAACTTATTAAATCTCAGAAAAACAAATTGCTGTGAAGTATCATTACATCATGATCATAATTTGTGCCGTATCCTTTGCCCAATCTCACAAATTAGGAAGAGAATGCAGGGGTGGAAATCAGGGGAATCATCATCAGGCAAATACGCAGCAATTCAAATGCAAAACTGTGTCGATGGAGTTACACTTTATACTGACATCTCATGCTTTAAATGTCAATGTTAAAATAAACAAACAAAAAAAACGAATTGTTATTAACAGGAATAGCAATATTGTAAGTATAGACATTACATTTTGTTGCCAAATACACTGCCACAGTTTTCTTTCCATCCTTGATCTTATATGCATATTGTTATAAAATATTCCAATGGTGATGATAATTAAGAATTAAAACGAAGAACTATTAACGACTGTTACTGCATAAGTCAATAAACAATCATAGTATAATAAAAGAGAAAAGTTCCTGGTGTTTCTTTCTTTATGTCATTGCTGACTAGAAACAATCTATCTTGGGTTTAAACCTAATGTTTAAACTGCAATTGACAGCTATACGGTAACTGATACTGTACCCGACAGCTCTTTGGGAACACGACCACCCATGATATTAATTAATAATAAATACAGAACTGTGAGGAAATGTCCTTCAGGTTGGGTGCAACAATAACACGTAGCCAGTGGAGCTCAATTCACTCCACGTTTTACCAGACGAAGGTCAACAAGTCTTTGCCTATAGATTTTTTTAGGGGGCGTTTGGGGGTGGAAAGGGGTCAAAGGCCCCAGTTAGGAATGCGTGAAACAGTCTGAAGGCTGGATTTTTAAGACACCATGTGGGGCTGTTTGTTACATGCCACACTCAGGGATCCGCAAAATCAGCAAATCTAGAATATGTTTGTAGTTCACCTAAAATGTTTAGTGCATGATCACGAACTCATTAAGACTTTCCAAAGAGCCACCAACAGGCGCCAAAAAAGAGGCTTAGACTTTCACTGACTGCTGTTTTCTCATTTGAATGCCAGTCTATTTATTTTTAGAGATACATTTTCTTACAATACATTTAACTCCTTTATGTAGTGTTTATAAGATTCCTTCCCCATCTGAGACTTTAAACTCCATAAATAGAATTTTGAACCTCGTATTTCTTTATGGATACCAAATTAGTTCAAACTGCAGTCTCACAGTAAAAACTGTTTAAATAAGCAATAAAGTATTCAGACCTTAGACATTTACAAGGATTATGTTATGCTCTGTTTAAAGCCAGGGCATGAGCTGAGGTTGCACTAAGCTAAATATACATGTAATCATCATCTATGGTACTTTCTACTGTGTCTGCCCTAAACCCTTACTAAATACCAACTTATGGAAATACTTAATTTTTTTATGTTTTAAAGGTCTTTTAAATTTTATTTTTAAAATGAAGACTTAGATTTAAATATATACAAAAAACTGTCCCATGCTTCCTCGTCACTACCAAAGCAGAAAGAGTTTTAGTCCAGAGAGCCTTATTTTAGCCACACCCCTGCATTTTAGGGCAGGAAGTGGGACAGCATCCCTGTCCCTAATGGCCACATGGTGGGCAGTTAGATCTCATCATTTTAAAGTCAATGTGTCTAAAATCAAAGATCTAAAAATCAGTGTGAAACATTAAGAACGGTCACTACTGAAACACATATTTTCTGCAGTTGGGTAAATTTAGAAACAGAGAACTTACAATGAACCTCATGTTGATGCTTGTTTACAACCCCATTTCCAAAAAATGTGGGATGTTGTACAAAATGTAAATAAAAACAGAATACAATCAAGTAAACACTATATTTAATTGAAAATAATACAAAGACAACATATCAAATGATAAGATTAAGAAATTTTATTGTTTTTGAGAAAAAAAAAAAACATGCTCATTTAGAATTTGATGCCAGCAACACATTTCAAAAAAGTCGGGGCATGCATCAGCTCTTCCTTTAACAACACTCTGGAAGAACTGGGAACTGAGACCAACTGCTGTAGTAAAGTGAAATGTTTTCCCGTTCTTGCCTGATGTAGGATTTCAGCTGCTCTACAGTTCAGAGTCCGCTTTGTCATATTTTCCACTTCATAATGAACCAAAAGTTTTCCGTGGGTGACAGGTCTGGACTGCAGGCAGATATAGTAATATGTGCAGTAGGCCTTCCCTGAAAAAGACGTCATTTGGATGGCAGCAAATGTTGCTCCAAAACCAGTTCATATCATTCAGTATTAATGATGCCTTCACAGATGTACAAGCCACTCATGCTGTGTGCATTAATGCACCCGAATACAACCAAGGATGCTGGCTTTTGAACTGTGCGCTGAAATCAAGCCATGCAGTCCCATTGCTTTTCAGCCCGGCAAACATGGTGTCCATGATTTTCAGAAGGAACTTCTAATTTTGATTCGTTGGACCACAGGACATTTTTTTCCATCCTAAATAAGCTTGTGCCCAGAGAAGGCGGTGGCGTTTCTTGGTTAGGTCCTGTTTATATTTAATTTCTTCTTTACATGGCAGAATCTTAACTTGCATTTGTGGGTACAGCGACGAGCAGATCTGATCACAGACAGAGGTTTTCTGAAGTGTTGCTTAAACATTATTCTTGAACTGTTGCACTATTTACCTGCACATCTTTTTCACAGAGTGGTGAACCCCTCACCATCTTTACTTCTACTTACTTTTTATATGTCATGTCGCTGACCTGTGGCCAATTAACCTTGTTGTCAGATGTTCCACCAGGTGTTTACCAGTCTTTTGTTAACCTTGTCCCAACTTTTTTGAAACGTGTTGCTGGCATCATATTCAAAATAGGCAAGAATTAAAAAAAAATTAACGGGATTTCTCAGTTTACATGCTATCCCCATACCATCTTCAATTAAATATAGGGTTTAAATGATTGGCACAACATGCCATTCTGTTTTTATTTACATTTTGCAGAACCATTTTGGAAATGAGGCGGTATACTAACTACCAGTGATTCTCACTGCTAAGAAACACATTTTAAAATCAATACTTTAATGTGAGTTTCTAAACAACATGAGACAGCTAACAGACTAACAGATTGGAAAACTGATAGGACAGCTGGCGCTTAAACATTGCCATTCATAGAAATATCATTTTTAAATGCGTTAAGGGAAGCCAAGAGAAAATCATTAAAAGAAAAAAGAAAACTGCAAGTCAGAACAAGCTGGCAGGGATAAACAGGTTAGTTGCTAAAACAAAATAACACAACACAGTGGCCTCCAGTCATAACCAACCAAAAATGTATTGATTGGTCAATGTATGTGAATGTATAATGACAAATGATAATAATGATAAAAACTTACAGAAACTTCAGGTGAAGTGGTGTGGGCTATAAGATCCACACAGAATGGTACTAATCAGTGGTCATCGCAGGTTTGCCAGGTCCAGCAAAAATCTCCAGCTGTCCACAAAAAGCTGAAACTTCATTTTTAAGCAATTAAACATAATTTTTGTCCCAGGACAGCATTTTCAAACAAGCCCGATTTGGCTGGCAAGCCACAAACCTGGCAACCCGGACAGCCGCGAGTGCTCACGCTGATCTTGAAAAAACATTCCACAGCACAGACACTGAAAAGTGGACCTACATAACCACCTCCTGTGTAGGTGCACATGCTCTGCCCTCACCATAACTTATTTATTTGACATGAAGAACTCCTGCAGTGTGGATAATAGAATCTTAAGGGATGTCGCACTAATTAAGACGATGGACAGGGAGGGGTTTGTCTTTTCTGTTTGTTTGTTTGTTTGAGAGTGGCGATGGCATTTTTCACCCTAAAATCAAAGCTCTGGTAGAGACTCTATTTCTAAAAGTATTCGCTCGTCTGGCTTCACACACACATGAACTTGAGTGACCTCTCAATCTTAATCCATAGGGTTTAATATGATGTCGGCCCACCCTTTGCAGCTATAACAGCTTCAGCTCTTCTGGGAAGGCTTTCCACAAGGGTTAGGAGTGTTTATGGGAATTTCTGACCGTTCTTCCAGAAGCTCATTTGTGAGGTCAGACACTGATGTTGGACGAGAAGGCCTGGCTCACAGTCTCCGCTCTAATTCATCCCAAAGGTCTTCTATGGGGTTGAGGTCAGGACTCTGTGCAGGCCAGTCAAGTTCTTCCACACCAAACTGGCTCATCCGTGTCTTTATGGACCTGCTTTGTGCACTGGTGGGCAGTCATGTTGGAACAGGAAGGGGCCGTCCCCAAACTGTTCCCACAAAGTTGGGAGCATGAAATTGTCCAAAATGTCTTGGTGCTGAAGCTTTAAGAGTTCCTTTCACTGGAACTAAGGGGCCGAGCCCAACTCCTGAAAAACACCCCCACACCATGATCCCCCCTCCACCAAACTTTACACTCGGCACAATGCAGTCAGACAAGTACCGTCTCCTGGCAACCGCCAAACCCAGACTCGTCCATCGGATTCCCAGACGGAGAAGCGTGATTGGTCACTCCAGAGAACATGCTTTCCATGTTGGCGCATATGCAGAATATGAAATAGATGTGTTTTCATGAGTTCAGCTGAGAGAAAATATAATAAAGCAGGTACCACATTAATGTGCAGTATCTGCTGCTGATAGATGGTGCAAAGGCAATACATACACAAGTTCTGTGCAATATCTGTAATTACTGCGCGATATCCGGTCATTACCTGCTCAGAAATGTGCAATATCCACACATCTGCATGCGTAAACTGTACATTTATATAGATTCTTAATTCTATTTTTATTTTTTATATTTTTCTGCTAACAGACGGCTTGTTTATTTATTTATTTCTATAGTTTATCTTATATTTTGTATTTTGTATGATGCGCATCTTTGTCTACTTACTGCTCTTTATCTGCTGTAACAATGCAGATTTCCCCCAGTGGGATAATAAAAGTGTCTCTTATCGTAAGTCAGAGAAGTTGTGGGTTATACAGAAACAACACAAGTTCTTAAAAGGCCGCTGTAAGACGTTGGGACATGTTTGTTGTTTTGGTTCATTAGCTCGAAAGCTAATGCTGACGTCTGCACACGATTCTAAGAGTGGAAACTTTTGATTACAGTGCAATATATAAATTAACGTCAGTATGACCCAGTGTTCGTTACAGAGATAGAAAGGAAGCAATATAGCTAATTATCTGCTTTAGTTGCATAAAAGACAATAAAACTCTCCTTTAAAGGAACGGATCAGTTTCCCCCTTTACACCAAACACAGTTAAGCAACCAAAACATCTTTAAGCTTCTTCTTACGTTTTTGCACTGGATGTAAATAACAGGTGACAGTTGCCCCTCTTGGCCTGCGCATTAGGGCCTGAATCTAGATTGTGATCAAGCCGTTTTGAACTGAAACTAAACGGAATAGAGTAAAACAGTTTAATTTCATACATAATTCTGTTGTGTATGATGAGCCTATTATTTGGAAACAATGGATAATCAAAGCCAGTCCAAAATACACGCAACTAATATGAAAGGAGTCGCCTTTTATTTATTTATTTTATTTATTTATTTATTTTTTTGTACATTAGGACGCTTTGTGAAGGGCTCAGGTTTGGGAAACGCTTTTTCCCCATTACAGATGTGCATAAAAGCATGGCAAGAAGGACTGAAGCGATGGAGAACAGGCAGCCTCACTCATTATTGATACGCTCTTGTCTAATGCTTCCATTGTTTTCTGCATTTAGTTCAGCTGATAAATGTGTTTCTGCATCCTATTTATTTTCATATCCCACTGTCCAAGGAATTGGTCCCCTAAAGCACATCTCTATAAGGAGCCCATATGCTGTTCAGTGCGCTAACTGGGTTGACACCCCCCCACCCCCACCCCCCCAACCCCGAGTACGCAGTATGTTTTCATTTTCAGATGTGCAGGAATGTTGCAGAGGTTGGTTTTACATGGTCCAGGAAAAAAACACTGGCCCCTTCGCTGTAACACATTTTTTAGCAATGTGCTCATGGCTCAGTCTGAAAAGAAGTGTATGTGATGATGCAGGTCACACGTCCTGCGAGAGGGATTTAGTCACTACATGAAATGTCAAAAAAACACGTATTATATCATCATCGCTTTGTGACACGACCTGCCCTTCAGTGATGCTGGATTAACTGCTCCACACTCAAGCGCACTGTTCTCCACCGCGTCGGCCACGTTCGTCGCTCTCTTCACCGATTTACAGCCTAAACAGCACAACTGCTGTTCTCTAAGACCAAGACCAAGTCTGTGTCTGACCAAGACTCAAAGAGAGAGAGAGACAGACAGAGAGAGAGAGAGATAGACAGAGAGAGAGAGAGAGAGAGAGACAGAGAGGCAGAGAGAGAGAGAGAGAGAGAGAGAGAGAGAGACAGAGATAGAGAGAGAGAGAGAGAGAGAGAGAGAGAGAGAGAGAGAGAGACAGAGATAGAGAGAGATAGAGAGAGAGAGAGAGAGAGAGAGAGAGAGAGAGAGACACAGAGATAGAGATAGATAGATAGAGAGAGAGAGAGAGAGAGAGAGAGAGAGAGAGAGAGAGAGAGAGAGAGAGAGAGAGAGACAGGGAGAGAGACAGAGAGAGAGAGAGAGAGACAGGGAGAGAGACAGAGAGAGAGAGAGAGAGAGAGAGAGAGACAGGGAGAGAGACACGGAGAGAGAGAGAGAGAGAGAGAGAGAGAGAGAGAGAGAGAGAGAGAGACAGAGATAGAGAGAGAGAGAGAGAGAGAGACACAGAGATAGATAGATAGAGAGAGAGAGAGAGAGAGAGAGAGAGAGAGAGACAGACAGAGAGAGAGACAGAGAGAGAGAGAGACAGACAGAGAGAGAGACAGAGAGAGAGAGACAGAGAGAGAGAGACAGGGAGAGAGACAGAGAGAGAGAGAGAGAGAGAGAGAGAGAGACAGGGAGAGAGACAGAGAGAGAGAGAGAGAGAGAGACAGGGAGAGAGACAGGGAGAGAGAGAGAGAGACAGAGAGAGAGAGAGAGACAGAGAGAGAGAGACAGACAGAGAGAGAGACAGAGAGAGAGAGACAGGGAGAGAGACAGGGAGAGAGACAGAGAGAGACAGAGAGAGAGAGAGAGACAGGGAGAGAGAGAGAGACAGGGAGAGAGAGAGAGAGAGAGAGAGAGAGAGAGAGAGAGAGAGAGAGAGAGAGAGAGAGACAGGGAGAGAGACAGAGAGAGAGAGAGAGAGACAGGGAGAGAGACAGAGACAGAGAGAGAGAGAGAGAGAGAGAGAGAGAGAGAGAGAGAGACAGGGAGAGAGACACGGAGAGAGAGAGAGAGAGAGAGAGAGAGAGAGAGAGAGAGAGAGAGAGAGAGAGAGAGAGAGAGAGAGAGAGAGAGAGAGAGAGAGAGAGAGAGCGAGCAGATGCGCTTCATTCATGATTTATGTCTATCGGCGTGTTTTCTCTTCCCTCATAATCCTCGGAGGAGCACTGTTACATCGCCCGCCACGAGCGTTTCGGCGGCGAGCGGACGGAGCGCGGGCAACATCCGGGGCTTTTCAGAACTTTGTCTGCCGGGAGCGCAGGACCGTTAAACCCGGTTTAGGACGGAAATCTGAACCTTAGACCTCAATAGTCTTTATCAGTAATGAGGATTCTGCGGGGTTTATGCGGCGTCGCCCTTTAAGCCGCCTTCCTTATTATTTTATTAAGCTTGATTTCTGGGAGAAGTGGTCAATCAAATCACGAGGAACCGACGTGTTCAGTCTGACATGTAAGCTTTATAAGGGAGAACTCTGAGGGCGCGTGCCACTGGCCACATACCTGTCCGCCACACAGGCGCAGGTTAGGACCCAAAACCTCTCAGAACTCCCGCAGAACAAACCAGGAGGCGCTTCACGACCACTGCACCCAGCTCCCTGCGGGAGCCTCTCGAGGTTATCTCGCCCAGACGTCCAGCTCCACCAACATCACTGAGCACCGCGCGCTTCTCCTGAACCGAGCGCTTCACATCAAACTTGACCTCTGCTAGACAGGCCGAGAACATCCGCGGCCCAGTTTAAGAGCTGTTACTTTAACGTGTTTATACTTTGAACCGACTGAGCCGCTGCTCGGGACTCGGTCTCACAGGAAAGCCGACCGGACTTCGGAATCGTTGAATCGGTTCGTTTGAGCGCGTTCGAAAGAGTCGGTTCTGTTGACTGAATCTCTCCAGCGTAGCGGAGCCCCAGCCCGCTGTCTGCTGTACCGACTCAGCGGACCGGATCACCGGAGTTTTACTGTGATGTTAAACTCCCACCCGAGCGCCCTGCTCGGCACCGGAGAGGAGAGGTGGTGTGAGAAAGCAGCGCGCGCAGTGAACCGCCAAGGCGCGGCGACCTGCTTTATAACGGTGCTCATCACGCGCCTCCCAGCGCGCAGCCTCTGCATCCCGACACAGCGCACGGAGCGCCGGCTGGAGCCGTCCGGCTCTTTAGAAGTAAGCGCTTCTAAACGTTCGCAGCCCTGTTCGCAGCCCGGTCCACAACGCGGTTCGCAGCCCGGTCCACAACCCGGTTCACAGTCCGGTTCACAACCCGGTTCACAGTCCGGTTCGCAGCCCGGTCCACAACCCGGTTCGCAGACGGTTCAAAACCCGGTTTACAGCCCGATTCGCAGCCCGGTTCGCAGCCACACAATGACACCCAGCGAACTTACGGAGGTGGAGAGCAACAGGCAGGAGGACGCAGGCGCTGCTGAGGGGCGTCATGGTGAACAGCTCCTGGAGGAGAAGGGGCGGACAGAGCGGCTACGGGTCCACGGAGCGCCGGGCTGCGCGTGTCTGCTCGGTGAGCGCGGGCAGCTCTGCCTCGGGTGGAGCGGAGACTGAGCGCGCGGCGCCCGGGACCCAGATTCGAATCCGCGCGTGAGTCCGTAGTAACGGGGCGGAGCCTGTCGCTCGAGCGCGTCACCGACGCGTCGTCACGCGCCCGGTCCCTCATCTCTCCTCTCCTCTCCTCCTCCGCCCCTCCCTCGTCAGAACAGCGCCAGGACGTTTCAGTGGACCCGGCGGTTCGGTTACTTTATCTGTGTTAAAACAGGATTCGCGGCTTGTGGGTTTACACCGCTCTCTTAACCTCCCTCTCTCCCTCTCTCCCTCTCTCCCTCGCGTTTACTTCACAGGTGCGTCAGTTGCGCTGATGACGTCACACCAAGAATAAATTCACTTTTCACTTCACTTTAAACTCCACGGCTGTGCTGTGGGTCAGAGCCGAACCTGGCAGTACGAACCCAACCACAGCGGTTGAACTGCTGCAGGTCCTTCCTGAAGATACCTGTGGGCCTATCACGGCCTTCCCGCCCCACGTCTGGGTTATGCCCTCCTCACACCGTGTCTGAGTGCGCTTGCATGGAAGGCAACAACGAGATGTGTGTCTGTGTGTTTGCGTGTGTCTGTGTGTGTGTGTGTCTGCGTGTGTCTGCAACCTCACAAATTGTAATAAATACCTGAAGGGCTTTCCACAACCTGCTGTGGAATTTGACCCTGAACAGCACTTTTGTAGCCAAACGTGCAGGAATGTGCACATCATCTAATTGGTCTTCCTTTTCACACGTTCGCATGATCGCTGTTGAAGAAGCCGTCAAGTTTAGACATTTAGAGACACAAACCCGAAAAGGGTCCAATTCTGACCCAGAACACGATGGGAGGGTTAAAGGTGAAATAAAGCGCATTGTGCATAATGAGATGTATAGAATTCTCTCTTTCTGAAGACCAGGTCCCAGAAGGTCTGCACTTCGGTGACATCAGGGTGTTGGGACTAAAACTGTGTTTGGGCTAAAATCGTACGACATCAGGCCAAATTAATGATCATAACTCGTTTTTTTAATTCCCAATCCAGCTAATAAGCAGTGTTATAGTTGAAGTTGGTTTATTTAAAGATTCCCTTCTACAACAGGTGTTGCCACAAAACAGCTTTAGTGAAAATCCGGTAAAGGGTAGGGAAGTGGCTCACAGAGCAAGACGGAGGAGACTTCAGGAGGGTGAGCCACCCCTCTCTCTAAAAAACTACCAGAAGGCTGAACATGTAGTTTTAGCCCAGACTTTAAGCCTCATCTGTGTCTGAGCACTGACTGGAAGGTTACGCCAAAGCCGGGCCCTTCGTATAAAAAGGCTCTAGCCTTAAACTCTACGTACTAATAGTGAGCTAGCACCTTGTGACCTAGTTAGGCGTCATGGGTCATAAGAGTGTATAACGCATCAGTTCTAGCCTGCAGTGCATGGGATTTTGGGATATTTGGTTTGTTGCTCAGTCTACACGGACGGATGCTTCAGCAAAGGCTACACTAAGGATGAATGGAGCGCTCTTGTGAACAGCACCATGAGAAACGAGACAACCTACAGCCTCACGCACAACTAAGCACTAAGACCGCAAGGGCACCAATCGGCCTTAAGCGTCAAAGATCTTGCCTTGCTTGGTGAACCCTAGTGATGATCATCCATGGCATTCCTGATGCGCAGTTCACTGTATGAAACATTTCTTTTCAAATGGGTTTGGTGACCTCGTCTGCCGAAGCTCAGAAACGTACGAATCTTCTCTCCTAGTATCAAAGCTGAAGGCATCTCTTTTCTATGACGCAGTAAAATTCTTAAAATGTTAACAGAAAATTAGTTTCTCCATCTTCAACAAGGCCAGAAGCATCGAGTTCAAGCGCGGCACTGAACTATCTGAACAAACAGCCCTACACTCACGACGGGTTCTTAGAAGAACTGCCTGCAGTTGTTAGCAGCATCTCCATACTTGCCAGGATCGATCTCCAGATCAAGCAGCTGGGTTTGACAGCACGTCACAGCTGACTGCTGGAACTGAGCAGACCATGACTGAAGTACCGAGTCAGGAAACGGGCAGGGGGGGTTAGTCAAGCTCATCTGGAATGAAGGAAGAAGGAAAAAAGCACCCAGGAACCAAAGTCAGCGTGGTGGTAAATATGGCTTTACTTGCTCAGGCGCAGCCACCACTCAGAGAACGGTGCTGTCTTCTTAAACTTAAAGCTGCATGAGAACAAGACATGCAACACAAGGATATAACCAGCGGGGTATTACAACATTAAAGCAGCACCACAATTTATTCAGGTGGTTAAACAGCCAAATATCCAATCTGTAGAAATGTCCAAAGCTGGCACAAACAGAACAGCAGATGTCAGATTACAGTAAACACCTTCTTTACTATTCCCGTCTCATACAGGGTAAACTGATCGATACCAATCGAGCTCTTGGAGGCAAAATGAATGATCAAACATTTTACTGAACAAAATATTTTTTTTTTTTTTATTCCAAAACATCTAGGGTAAAAGAAATGGGTGTAAAATATACAACATAATAATCCAAGCACAGGGACCAAAATTGAAAACAATGGAAAAATTACAAATGATCCATATTCGTTGTACACAAAACAAGAGCTAGGGCTTAAACGCGAACTTGGAAAAACAAGTTTAATAGAGCATTTATGTGCAAGCCTCGGACATTCACATCTGCATGACTGACGCTTAACCCTGATCGGTATCAAACATTACTAAAACAGTATTTCAACAGCATCAAAACCATGTGAGTTTATTTATTATACACGGCGATTACCTGCCTAAAGCTGCGGTAGAAGATTAAGGTGAGTCTCTGCTGTAGCGGACAACACGAGGGGCGTTCTGAACAGAAACGTGAGAAACAAAAACTCAAAAACTATTCGACCACGTTTGGGTTTTTTTTTTTTTTCTTTTGTTTTTTTTAAAGAGATGATGCACAAAAACATACCGTCATAATATAAATGACCTAAGGAAAGAAAACGAGATAAATGTGGGTCTTACACAGAACCGATATCTGACGGCCAACACAACCAGCCTTGAGAACCTCGGGGCAAAAGGCATGTTAATCCCAATGTGCATGGCTTTCCTCAGGGGCATGCCAGCATTCTCAAATTAGTACATCCCTAATAGCAGCTCCAGATCCCCACAATCAATAAATCTGAACAGGAGTAAAGCCAGACGTCATTCGCATTTAGGCTACGTAGGGGAGAAGACGAGGAACCATACGGATGGAGATGAATCTGAGAAAGAAAAAATAAATAAAAAAATAAACCGGAGCCACTCGCCTTTTAAACAGCACTCGCAAAATTACTTGGGAGAACATCGACAAGAACAACCCCAACAATGACCAAATCTATTTATAGCACTTCAAAAACAAAAAAACACTTCTGCATCAACATCTGGCCACCCCATTCAGAGCCTTCGCCACCAGCTAAAACGAAAAACCGCATAGGGATCTGACATTCAGCTCGAACAACAACAAAAAAGCTATATGGCCCATGTGATGGAGGATCAGGGATTACCAATGAGCAATAAGCTGATAAGGCACTTTCTGTAAAGGTGTCCTTACTCCACTGAGCAAGCAGTATCCTCTCTCTGACTTAACAGCGTTTCCAAGCGTATTAACGTCGCTCAGCTTGAAACAAATACAATCAGCCGAGCTGAACATCGCTACTGGTTTCAGTCGGTCTGCTCAACATCAATCAAGTAAAGGGGGGCCGAGAGAACAACAAAACTAAATCTGTGTGATGAAAGTGATTGAGAAACAGCGCTCTTGAGGGAAGGCTGCAGACAGAAAAAAAGACCATCACAAAGACCACAGAGAACCAGCATATAAAAATAGCAAGAGAATATCGATGCAGATAAGCGCCACATAAACGTCTACGCCCTGCAGACCCAACCTGAACACTGCAAGTTAAACAGCCAAATGCCTTTCACTGGAAAATCTGAGCTTCTACATAAACCAAGTGTTGCTTATTTGGCAAAAGACGTTTTAACATGAGAACGAACTGACAAAGCAGGACCCTTTTTCCCCATTTTTGCAATCATTTGTGGTCTAAAATGATGCAAAATGTATGGATTACGTCTCCAATGCTGGCTGCAGTCAGATATGGTGGCTTCCTCTGAACACAAATGACTTGATTAAGAAAGGAGTTTATAAACATAAAATCAGTGCTAAAAGTCTCATGGTCTTGTGAGGATAACACAGAAGCTCCTATGATTTGTGTAGAACTTTCTCATATGATGACGAAAATGGAGCTCAAAACAACAGAACAGAAAAGCTGGATCGAGAGTGCCACGAGGGTTATTATCTGAAAGAAGAGGTGCAACTGAGGGCTCAAAAGGAAATGTAGTGCAGTGTTATCATACAGAACATTACGGTCTCTGGGTCTGGACTACAAGTCCCATCATGAAAGCCACTCAGGGCTGTCTGTGCTACTCAGCAAAGCGTGGTCAGCTGTACAGGCAGCGGGGACAGTGCAGAAGTGCGTGAACGTCGCCAAGATTGCAGAAGGAGGTGCTGAGGGACATCAGGATGGCCAAACAGGAGCACAGGGCACTAGTGGCTGACCAGGCCCTGTAGCATCATCATGAGGCGGCGGGCATGCTTGCTTTGGGGGCTGTGAGGGTCCTGCTGCAAAAACTGCAACAGCTTCTGCCGCACCTGGGACAACACCGCGCTCATGTGGTCTCTGGTGACCGGGTCCCCGTGGTCCAAGTTCATCACTGCGTCCTCAAGATAACTGTACAGACACAAACAGTTGCATCAAAATTAACATGACAGTCAGCAGCATCACGTCTCATAATACAGCAAATCTTTCCCGTCTAAATCTCATCATGATTTGGCAACGCTTATATCACCACCTGTGGACGTCACAGCATCAGTGGAATAATGCAATATCCAATAAACACAGGCACTACTGCCGCTGATCGGATCATCATAAGGAACAGCAACTATAATCAGCAAAATCCATTAGGTACACCTGCATTTCCAGCTCCAACGTTTGAAAAAGCAACACTGTGCCAATCATTTAATGTAAGAACATACAGTCCTGTGCAAAAGCCAGTCAAAGCACACATTAAGTACCACGTTACTCATTTTTCAGGAGATTGTTTTTAAGAAATAAGAGAATTTCCTTTGAAGCCTGCAGTCTAAAGCTATTAGAAGATACAGAGAAAATGGGACTTGTAACACTGCAAGACCTGGGCTTCAAAACTGTTACCATCAGTCAATTAAATCGCTCATTTTTGAGGGAGGAGGAGGAGGAGGAGGAGGAGGAGGAGGAGGAGGAGGGAAAAAAACCCACAGGTGTTTCTCTCTACGGTGAGAAGACAACTCAATACTATGAGTTAGAAAAAAAGTGTAGCTGTCAAGAAGCTGCGACCCAGAAAAGGAAACGGACAAAAATAAGAAAAAACTCTGAATACAAAAAAGCTGCTGATGTTCTTAAAACAATGGTCTGACCACTCCAGAGCCCAGAGCCCAGAGCCCAGAGCCCAGAGCCCAGAGCCCAGAGCCCAGAGCCCAGAGCCCAACGTTACTCGCGTTCAGGATTACTTGGTACTGTAAGCGGCAGCAAATGCAACCAACTTTTAAGACTGAACTCTGGAGATGGGGAAAATAAAATCCCTGTAGTTTTTAACTGTAAAATACTGAAAAAATAATGAAATAGTGAAATGGCATTTAGCTGTGGAAGCCTCCGTGCAGTGCTCTGTTAAATGTGATGAAAAACGAGTTAATGGGCATTAAAATTCTGACTGGACATTAAAGAAATAAGGCCTCTTTGCACAGTAACATTATAGCCAAAAAGGCTTAAATCTTGGTACATGGCTGACGTTACTGGTACTATAACTCAAATATCAAGTAACAGTATATCATGAAATTCCTATCATTTCCATCATGTTTTTCTGGTAGAGCAATCTCCTTTAATCTCTGCTTTTCAGATCGTTATTAGTTTGCTTTGAAGCCTAATCTCATTACTTTCGAGAGGCCCCTTCCACTGAGACAGCACTCCAGCAATTAATATTGAATTGGAGAAGCAGTAGTGATCTTTGATATGCCCTGATTAAACTCTCACACACACACACACACACACACACACACACACACACACACTTAGCATAGAGTCCACAATCTTTTAACAGCTGTACTAACAGAGGCTGTTTGCTGCTTGTTAAACGCCATTCTGGGACAAAGCATTTTTCCCTTTGTGTCTCTAGGCATTCAGGGCTTGATAAAACCTGGTAAAGGATTAGTAAAATGCCACCTGTCCAAATGGGGGGAAATTCACCATCTGCCTTTCAAGTATAACGACTTTACTCTCCGATACTGTGGGGGCTCCCTCATCTTCCAGCGCAGGGTACACAGAGGTCATATTAATTACCTTACAAGCACTTGCTAAGATTAAAGTGCCAGATTTTAAAAATAAAAAAAGCCTGACATTCTCAGTGCTGTGTGCCACGTCCTGCTCCAGATGGCTAAGCTCAGAGGCCCTGCATCAGACTGTTCTGATTCCACATCTGTAGAGCCTGTTCCAATGCATTTAAACCCTTGCTGCTGAGTTCTCACGGGTAATCTTCAGGCTTAAAAGCCATTAGCCTCTCATGTTGTAGAAATGCAATGTTCACATTTTGACCCTGTGATTCACATCAACCCCTCCTACTCAGCAGCTGATCTAATTAAGATAATTAAAGAAAGCTAAAGCATATGGCTCAATACATTTTCTATTCAGGTCCTCATCAAATACAGAACCCCTTCCACACATCAAGGCTTCCACAGGCTACCTTTAATATCCGTCAGAATCTTCCACAACTTCACTGAAACTAAAGCACCTGCCTAATTAGTAACAATGCACACATAGTAACGCACGATCCTATGGGCAGTATCATACAGCCACATCCGTGAGAGGAATTCAGAGATGGCCTTGGCTTCCGTAGCAGAGCAGTAAAGGGACTTGGCAGCATGTGAGGAGAACATTAGGCTGTGATTGGAGGGAGGCCGGCAGTTCTCCCTCAGCACACATATCTAGCCTGGCCAGCCTGGAGAGATCTTTAATAAGCCTAGTTCAATCCAACTCGACGCAGCCTGCCCATCGTGCCTGGGAGTTCCAGCGCAATGGCCATTTACTCAAGGTCATCATCAGAGGAATCAGGCAGCCAGGATTAGAGACTGATACTAAACACTTAAAGCATCCTTGCCACTGGATTGAGGGCTACCTTGCCTTACACCTAATTTACAAAGAGTCATAAAATCCACTTAACAGATTTACACTCACCTGCCCAAAAACACATTTTGCTTTAGGTGAGAGGGATGTTGCCTCTTCCGTAAATACCTGAAGAGTAAATGATCCGACTACCGTGTGCTGAGAGCCGAAGACAGAACAGGAATACAGAGAGACTGACCTGATCTTGAGGTCTGTGCGTGTGGCCAGGCTGGTGGAGAGCTGCTGGATGAGCGAGAGCAGTACAGCCTGGTGCAGGGGGCATGGATGCTGGCCAAACACCTGCTGCGAGTCGATGGTCTCGCATACATACAATACTAGGTTTAAATCAGCTGCGGACAAGGCCTAAAGGTAAAAGAAGAGTCAGGTTCATAAAATTAATGTGCTACGCTTGCATAGGTCAATAACTAACCTGAAACTGAATAAACTAAACTTGACCAAAAACATCCATCTGTTCTTAAAAGCCCTTACTCCCGCACAGAGGATTTCCTAGACTCAACGTCCAGCTAATGTGTTCTGTAAGCATGTTTGAGCAGCGCCCTCCAGGATCAGAACTACAGGCCTACTCTGATTTCTGTCTGTACACGCATGTTGCATAATATGCATCAACGCCACTTTTCTGACCTGCTGGAAGGCCTCGTTGAGCTGGCCCTGCTGCAGCAGTTGCAGGATGCTGGCCTGCTGGGCCTGGTAGTCGAGGTGGGCAGTGGGCACAGGGGTCCCAGCAGCTGAGCGCATGGCCTGCATGATGCTGGAGGTGACGGCTGCCTGCTGCTCCTTCATGGCCAGGCTCACCTCACCCTTTACGATGCGCTGCACCTGCGTCAGGATTGAATCCTGCAAACTGCAAACACATCATAGCAGTAAAGATCACAGTGATATAGCAGAGCCAGAATCACTCTCAGTTACAGGGATACCAAGCAAGGCTAATGTAATGCATCACACTTACTGGCAACATTGGCTTTCAGTACAGTCCTTTTGCAAAACTGCACCAGGGGAGTTTGTTAGACTAGCACCTCGTAACTTAACAGAGCAAATATGTTGCTACATAACGCTGTACACAGAATCTCAAATAAGTCATAAGGAGAGGTAAAAAGGAAATGATATACTGATATAAACAAGTTCAGCCTAGAATATTCATATTAAAAGTCAAACTGCTGACTCAAAACGTGAGAGATGTGTTACAGCGTGTTCAGTATTTACAGCTGAACAAAACCACATGGATTTAAACTCTGTAATGGCTCCAGATGGAATCACTGGTTTAGTATTCATAAGGCTGATACAGTAATTACTTAAAGCTGTGCTAAGTGAATACAAAAGCAAATTAGTACAAAACTGCAATTATAAATTGTTTTTGCACCACAGTACAAACACTGGAAGGGGAGACTTTAATAAGCGTCTTCAACTCAAGTATAATACTACATAAAGCAAAACACTGTGAGAGAGACAAACAGGCTTTATTGGCAGAAATTAAATCCAAGCTTAAGCAGGCTTCTGCATACTAAATATTTACACATCGCCTTAAGCACCAAATCAATCTGAACCAGAGCAAAGATTATAATGAGAAAGGAAAAGATGAAGAAAAAGAAGAGAAGAGAAAAAAATCTGCGCTTCTAAGCAGTGCCCTTCACTGAAGTTTCAATAAGTTTTGATTTCTGACTGAAGGTGGAAATCAAATTTCCACTAAATAATCGGCGTGCATGGCTTACTTTCCCACAATCATGTGGAGCTGGTGCTGAACCTCAGAGCGCACACTTGCTGCTACAGTGGTGGCCAGCTGATCTTGGGAACTCTGTAGAGTGTCAATCATCTGTTGTAGCTGACCAATAACAGGGTCTCGTGTATCCTGCTCACGCTGCTTCCTGTTCTTGACATGCGTCTCCAGCTGCTGAATATCTGTTGAGGGTGAGAGGCATTAGTAATGCAATCCACTTAAAATCATAACACCATCACAAAAGCAGACAGACGGGGGGGGCAGGGAGAACAACACTGACTCCACAGCAGGTCAAGTGTTTTAATTCTCTTATCTAACCTCTTGTAAAATTCTCTAAAACAGGGGATTTCAGATAAGACCATGACATACCATCTGTTCGATTCCCCAATATACTTATTACGCATATCTTTCCACTTGGATAAACAAACAAATACCAAAAATCTCTCAGCAGGCCCATGCAGCCACGCAGGCTTGGCTGTGGATTTCAAAAGGAGCGTTCAGGTTTGTTGGTTCTTACACTCGTGGGTTCCCTGTTTAAAGCTGTCATTGATCTGCTGGAACATGGATTGGCAGCCACGCTCGAACACAGGGAGCACAATGCTCTGGAAGGCATCTTTGTAGGCTGCCTGGATGGGACCCTGCATGGCCTCGGCTGCAGCCCGACCAATCGCATCCGTGGTATTCTGAGGAAGAAACATCAAAAAAGGGAGAAACGTGACTTTATCCACTTACAGCAGGTGCGTTTCTCAGATAAACAGTTAATTACACCGCGCGGAGAAAGAAATATTTAAACTGTCTTGGTTCTCTATATATTATAATATAATTAGTACACTCAGCGGCCACTTTATTAGGTAAAGGTGTTCAGTTGCTTGTTAACACAAATAGCTGATCAGCCAATCACACGGCCGCAGCTCACTGCATTTAGGCCTGTAGAGGTGGTCAAGACGACTTGCTGAAGTGCAGACCGAGCATCAGAACGGGGAAGAAAGGGGATTTAAGGGGCTTTGAACGTGGCGTGGTTGTTGGTGCCAGACGGGCTGGTCTGAGTATTTCAGAAACTGCTGATCTGCTGGGATTTTCACACACAACCATCTCTAGGGTTTACAGAGAACAGTCAGAAAAAGAGGAAATATCCAGTGAGCGGTCAGTTGTGTGGACGAAAATGCCTTGTTGATGTGAGAGGTCAGAGGAGAACGGGCAGACTGGTTCCAGATGATAGAACGGCAACAGGAACTCAAATAACCACTTGTTACAACCAAGGATTGCAGAACACCATCTCTGAACACACACCACGTCGAACCTTGAAGAAGATGGGCTACAGCAGCAGAAGACCACACCAGGTGCCACTCCTGTCAGCTAAGAACAGGAAACTGAGACAATTCGCACGGGCTCACCGAAATCTGACAAGAGAAGACTGGAAAAATGCTGCCTGGTCTGACGAGTCTCGATTTCAGCTGCGACGTTCAGGTCGGGTCAGAATTTGGCATAAACAGCATGAAAGCATGGATCCATCCTGCGTTGTATCAGCGGTTCAGGCTGGTGGTGATGGTGTGATGGTGTGGGGGATATTTTCTTGGCACACTTTGGGCCCCTTAGTATCAATTGAGCATCGTTTAAATGCCGCAGCCTACCTGAGTATTGTTGCTGACCATGTCCATCCCTTTATGACCACAGTGTACCCATCTTCTGATGGCTACTTCCAGCATGATAATGCACCATGTCACAAAGCTCATATCATCTCAAACTGGTTTCCTGAACATGACATTGAGTTCACTGGACTCCAGTGGCCTCCACAGTCACCAGATCTCAATCCAATAGAGCACCTCTGGGATGTGGTGGAACGGGAGATTCGCATCATAGATGTGTAGCTGACAAATCTGCAGCAACTGGGTGAGGTCATCGTGTCAATATGGACCAAAATCTCTTTCCAACACCTTGTTGAAAATGTGCCACAAAGAATTAAGGCAGTTCTGAAGGCAAAAGGGGGTCCAACCTTTTACTAGCAAGGTGTACCTAATAAAGTGACCGGTGAGTGCATATTGATGCATTGCTTCTGGAAAGTGAACTGGCACAAAACAACAAATACTACATGGCACAACACATCTAACTTAGCTTCTGCCAAAAAACAAGTCACAGGAAAACTCATTACACTTCAGTCATAACAGGAAAACAAGAATTTAAAACAGCTCTTTGAAAGATGAACTGCACTGAAATATGACCAGGGTTATAACTCCAGGCTGACTATGAAGGTTTTGCAAGACATGCAGCGTGAGAAAATCTTACAAGACACACCTTAGACTTGACAACTTTGATGACGTTTTCCTTTAGTGTTCCCTCCACTGTGGTCAGCTTAGCGGCGATAGTGTTACTCATCTGCCCAGTGACAGGTTCCAGACTCTTTGAAATTGCTGCACCACAATAAACAGTAACATTATAAACATCCCTCCATTCAAACCAGGTCCCAAAACCTTTACTTCAATAATTTAGTGGTTCTTATTGCAGTGTGAGTGCTTTCTGTGGTGCGTAGGACTGAGGCTGAGAACTATTAGAGCGCATAAGAGAACCAGGAATAAAAAATGATTACTTTTCCTTATTAAAGGGATCGCTGAGCCAAAATACTAAGAGCTTTATTAATCAGCACTATTAGCACCCAATCAGCTAGCCTCATCCCTTTAAGTTGACAAATAAAATTAAAAAAAAAAAAAAAAAAAAAAAAAGAATAGTTAGAGTATGACTGAACGGTAACGGTCAGCAGATGGCTCTTACTCTGTGGAACGGTCTTCTTCATCTCCTCGCGCAGCACTTTGTCCAGGCGGCTAGAGAGTGTGGTGCCCAGAGTATGGGCCAGCTGCTGGGCCATGTGCTCCTGAAGCTGTTGGCTACGCGCATGCCCCTCCGCCAACACTCGCTCAATTCTCCTTTCTGACACAACAGTCAGTCATGGACAAACCTCCAAACATTGTTTGAAACCAATCCCCGAGAAAGGCATTAAGCAGAGTAATTTAACTTGAATACATGGTGCTTTAATAACAGACTTCAGAAATGTGACTTTCCTGATTCATCATTATATTATGCATTTTTCAAAGCATTAATTAAAGCAACTGCCACCAAAATCAAAACGTACTGTACAATACAGAGTATATTCTTCTCTAAAAGATTAAAATAAGATCCGATAACAGAAAGTGTTCTTATTGATTATTATCTGCAGTGTTTTCAGGCCTCATTAGCCTAATTTATCTTCACTCTATAGAAATTTTGTAAAAAAAACCCTTTCCAACAGGTTCCCTCTAGTGGAAGGATACGTTCTTGCTCCTGCTGCGTGAGCAAGACATGCTCAACGTGGGCCATAATGGAGCTCTGAACAGCGTCCATGTGGCCCGTAACCCTCTGCAGCAGCTCCTGCTGGCTCTGTCGCAGCTCAGACAGCTCCCTCTGCTGGCTCCTGAGCAGCAGCAGCAGCTCCTCCTGCACCTCTGCGCTCAGCTGGACCGAGAACAGAGACACATGCAGACTATATGCCATAAAGACTCACAGGGCACTTCTGATCCCAGAACACTTATGGGTTATGCTGGAGCTCATCTAGGTCTTCACAGGAACATTAACCACAGCTCTGACAAATCAGCTTCCCTCAATAGCTTTACATTACTGACTTCAACAATGTGCCCTCATCTCTGTTCCCTAACAGGGCAGGGCTTATTTCTGTGTAATGAAATCAAAATTAAAACTGAGTGTAGTGTCTGGAGCAGGGGTTTTAAATTGCTGAAGGATCCAATGCAGTCCAGTGCAGTCTGATCATTATCCTGTCAAAATGCACCTAATTAACAGCTGGGTTCAATCAAGTGAAGTGATATTTTAATCCCACAAACGGGGAAATTCCACCGTGAAGTGAAACACCACATACACACTAGTGAAAACACACACTAGGGGGCAGTGAGCAGTGGGCAGCCCTATCCACGGCACCCGGGGAGCAGTTGGGGGTTAGGTGTCTTGCTCAAGGACACCTCAGTCATGGACTGTCGGCGCTGGGGATCGAACCGGCGACCTTCCGGTCACAGGGCCAGTTCCCTAACCTCCAGCCCACGACTGCCCCGGAAATTACCGGATTTAGTGGGTGTGTCAGAGCAGGGAAAACACCAAGTCGTGCAACGTACCAGAACAAGGGCTACACACTCCTGGTCTAGAAATTATGCAGGGCGAGTAATTTGAAGCAGCATGTAAAACAAGTGCATGACAACTTCTACCAAAAACAAATCATAACACAATTCATCACTTCAGGCACTAGAGGAAAACAAATGTACAGATCTGAATTCCTCTACTCCTCTTGGCTTCATTTTGTAATGATCTTACCTGGTTATCCGCCTGTCTGCACTGCAAAGACTCACTAGCGAGGAAACAAAAGCGACAAGTTAACAGTCAGGGGTACTCGCGCTTCCCATCACAGTAACCTGCACAAACACATGCTGCAGCACTCAGCAGTTATCTTCTGCATGTACAAGTTTCAAACTGATGCAGGCAGCTTACCCATCATCTTTCTTGCTCTTGCGCTTGAGTTTTGGCGAGCCTCGAGGTGAGGTCTTCCAGTCCTTCACAGGGAGCCTGTGAGAGGCTCGAGAGCCGCAGTTTCCAGAGGATGATGCCAGACTGGCCACCTCGTCATCGTGATCACTGTCCAACAGTACGGACATGGCATGGAAAATCAGTCACACTAACGTTTATTCGTATATGTATATGTTAGCAATTTTGAATAAAGTCTTACTTTACAGACATTTAACAAATTCTATTTCGTGCCATCACATTTTAATTTTAATCATGGACGTCAAACGACTGCAGAAAATGAACCAGTTAAATCACAGTTAAGAAGGCTTGAGACTAACTGTGATGGTTCAAGGAAGCAAGCAAGCTGGCTGGATTTGCCTTTCCATCAAAATCAGGTGGTCACATTGAATCAAATTGCAAATGAAAGTAAAACCATATCGACCCGTTTTATAAAGTGCACTGTAGCTACTTTATTGAGAACGCCCCACGTGCTTGCTTGGTTTGGGGGTTGCCGTGCTGCCTACCTCTGTTCTGCACTGGCATCCTGGCTGTCATTCTGGGTAAGGTGGTAGGTGCGTCTGTGATACGGGGATGACATGTGCCTTTCCTTCAGGTCCTCTCTAGAGCTGGAGATTTAACATCGTTGTCAATATTTCAGACTTGCTCAGCAGTCCTACTACTGTGGTAGAGAATATGCTCCACAAAAACCTTGAAACAAACAACTAATCTAGGATTTTGCTGTTCTGCAGCCTACTGCCGTATTTGTGCCCTGGAAAAACCTTAATTTTTAACAATTTAAAAGCAGAAGACAAAGTAAACATAAAATTATTTCATGTTATCTGGAAAGCTGTTTACCATGAATTCTATTTCTCTGTAAAGTCTCTTTCCCATTTACTATTCCCAACTATCACATCAAAACCTGGTTACTTGTCAATCATTAACATCACCTACCAGTCTCCCAGGCCATTGTCCCGCAGACTGTTGCGCGTTTCACGTGTGATGTCCGGTGCTGCGGGCCAGCTGCGGTTCGGACCGCTATCAGGACAAGAGACAGCAGCTGCTGCAGCGGCGTTTTCCTGCGACAGCGCCGTCTCCAACAGGGATGGCGTGTTGCTGAGTCTCTGTTCACTGTCCCCGGCTCCTCCACCCAGTTCCAACGGCAGCAAGTTGTGCTCGGAGCTGTTGCGGTTTCGTGGCGAGAGCAGGTGCAGGGCTGAGGCAGCCGACGCCATGCTGTCTGCATGGAGACCCTGGAGTGGGTCGCGTGCCTCGGCAGCTGCTGTGCCCCCCAGACCTCTCTGCAGCGTCTCCGAGGCGATCTCTGGGATGTCCTGCGACATGGCTGTGGAGGCGGACGAAATGACGTCTGGGGAACGGGCCCTGGTGGGGGAGGCCTGGGGCAGGATGATGGGCTCAATAGCTTGAAGGTCCAGGGAGAGGGGAGGGTTCGGTGAGGGCAACACCTGCGTAGGAGGGAGCGGAAAGGGGAGGGGAAGCACATGAGTGTAGGAGGCTGCCTCACATAACAGAGAGGCCTCGCGCAAGAGAGATGGTGAGCGGACAAGTGGAGGAGAAAAACCCTGAAGTGTGGTCAGGTGAGAGGCACATGAGGTGAGGAGAGAAGGTGCCGAACAGAAAAGGGTTGAGGGCGTGTTGCTTCCGTTAAATTCAAAGGCAGAACTCTAAATGCAAGAGCCAGCAGCAGACAGGCTGTTACACAGGAGAATTACTAGCTAGATAAAACGCCAAAAGGTGAGATTACGCAGTAGGAAGGTCCCTGACTTCTCCTTCTACTGGCCAGTTATCCATCTAACCCAGGAACCCTGTTTTGTGAAATAATCCGTACTGGTCGTATCACAAAAACCTCCTAAGTCAAGATCTGATTAGGTCAAAGTGACATCTTTCAAATTCATATTACCAAAGAAAATCTTAGGAATTTTACCCTAATTCACTTAAAGGAGGTCAATAGATCAATTGTTATGACTGTTTCCAAGCAGCCAAGCCATACAAGCACAGCTAAAATGGTAATGCAATCAAAATAAACACATTTAAGTTATAATACCGACAGCTACTGCGCAGAAAATGAGAAAACAAAACTAAAGAGTGACGGACTGGAAGCTTTACTAACACTGATCCATCTAGTTAAGAATATTGTGAGTGCTGTTATTATTGTAATACGCCCTGCTATTCCTGCTAATAAAGAGCCACACGTTTAATGCCGTTTCCTTATTATTTGCCATTGCTGCAATATTTTATTTGCCATTGCTGCAATATTTTATTTGCCAAGATTTTATCTACATTACCAGATGCAAACAGCAGGAATTAACCTCATTTTTATGAACTGTAGAATTTAATTAAGTGTACTTACTTAATATTCACAACTGAATATTTATATTACCAATTATTTACATCATCAATATTTGGTAATGTAAATAAATGCAACCACATGCTATTCTCTTTCAGTAAAATGGCCATGAGTAAAGGTGGAAGCTTAAACTACAAGTCAGGACACAGTTGGGGTTATTCAAAGGTTTGGACAGTATTCAGAACATTTTGTCTAGTCTGGATGCTTCTGAAATACTGTTTTCTTATCTGCAGTGGGAATAAGATCATGAACTTAGGAACTTTTATGTTATAATAACTACTACCCTACATTTTCAGCCTTAGCTGAAACTGTCATAGTGACTAAGCAGGTTTCTGTAATACGGCCCTGGGACCACAACAGGGTTTCGTATATCATTATTTGTAAAGAGTGATATCAAAACACCATCTCAGGTCTAAATGCAGTTACATCCAAGAAAATAATGACTGTATAAATTCTCTAAGTCCATAAACAAAGTTACTTTCATAGGCTGTGCCTTTAACTTCGTTCAAGTACACGGTGCTGGCTGGATAAAGTACCTGGATGTTTTCACCAAGGCTAGAGATGAGGATGGAGCTGGATCTTGGGCTGCTGGTGCTGGCACTCAGGGCGAGGCTGTTGCTGGCTCCATCTGCACACAGCTTAGGGCTCTGTGTGAGGTCCTCCGCAGCCCTGTAGAAGAGCCAGAAGACACAGAGTTTAAAATGTTTATTTATTAAGCGACGGGTCAACAAAATGATACTAACATGACTAATAATGATCGGCACTGATATCACAGCATTATGCAATCATCAGCTACAGTATCACTGTATGGGTGAAGCATCCCTTCAAAACACTTTATAAACACATTTTACCTTTGAACCAATGTTTTATAATACTTGGTACCCACCTTGCACCACTGTCTGAGCCGCTCATGGCTGTTACTATAGTCAAGCTGCTTGCACTGCTGCCAGGGGAGGCTGGCACCTGATGGTGAACACGGACAGAACAGATGGACATCATTATTATAAAAGCATGCTAAATTAATACATATGTAACAAGAATAACAAACAACCATCCTTCATTTAAAATCAAAGAAGATATATAATTAATATCATTGTTTTTCATCTTTGAAAGGAATTAGTTTAGTTCTGCTATCACCAAGTTAAATTTCAATCAGCAGTAAAAACTTTACATTTTCAGACTCCAGATGAAATAGAGTAATAAATAAAGCTTATGGAACATGGCTAGCGAACAAGTGGCTTACAGATGCACTGGGGGTCATAAAGGCGTCCGGTGTCATAAGTTTGGGCATGGCCGAGCCAGCAGGACTCAGGAAATCAGCGGGAGCCGGCAGAGCAGGGATTTTACACAAGTCGCTCTGCGAGCCACTTCCGCCGGATTCCTTATCCGAGCTCAGTGCTTCAACGCTCAGATCTGTCAGAGGATCTGCAAAACCTGCAGAGCATAAACAGAAAAATCAGAGCAAAAGACACGGGCATATAGCCCACACAGCAGAAAATCCTGGAACTAAGCTCTACTCAGTTCAGGTATTACGAGGGAGATTAGCGGTTAGAGCCAGGAGAAAAGTAATCAAGTGTGCAATAATCCGCAGCCGTACCAAAGCCATCCTGGGAGCCGGAGCATGGAGGCATGAAGAGGGAGGCTGCAGCACCCTGGTTGGGCTGGAACCAAATCTGCACGTCCTGGAGGGACCTGTGGGCCAGGAGCCAGTATTACAAAACTGCTGCTTGTTCTCACTGTAAGTTTACAGCCAGAACGCAATGAAAATTTCATGACCCTGCATGAAAGGATTAGGATCTCACATCGCTAAATATAAGCAGAAGCCCTGAGCTGTACAGGCTAATGAGAATTTTATTTACAATGCAAGGCCTCGGGGATAAACATGATAGTTTGGCTCAAAATTTGTAGAAATTATGGGCAGTCCAATCAACTCACTTTGTATGCACGCAGTAAAGCTTGATCTGGATTCCTGATTTGGACGCTGAGGGTCCCTGGCTTCCTTCTGTGAACACCAAAAAAATTTTATAATTTTTTCTCTCCACAAAATCTGCAGTATAATTTTTTTTTTGACAGAGATTAAAGCTAGCTTTGAAATAAATTCACTATTAACAGGGAGCCTTCCTCCAAAATGCTTTTCAGTCTGGCACTAAGCTGTATATAATTAAATGTACTTTCTTATATATAAGAAATAACAATATAATAACAAAAAAAAGAAACATCAGTTTGTTAATTTCTGCCTTAATCTGTAGCAAAACAACCCACTAAAACACTAATGAAGGCAATTCATTAGAACTAGTAGACCTAACCTGCAGTCATGCTTTCGCTCTCCTCATCCGGGGGAAGGACTTCGGTGTGGCGCAGGCGGGCATGACTGACGTCCTTGACGCCAAAGCTCAGTACAGGATGCGTGAGCAGGAATTCTGAGACAGCAGTGAAGCTTGCACGTCCCTTGTCCTGATCCTGGAGCAGTTCCATTACATACAGGACCTGCAGAGTCAAGAGTGCAGATCTAGGATTAGTCTGTGCCAGGGGTCAGCAACCCGAATGTTAAGAAGACCGTTTAATACCATTTATTGTTAAAATTGTATTAGAACGGCGAGCAAAGCTTGTTTTTACTGCAAAGGAGGATCTTTTCTTTTAAAAATCTGATTCTGCCCTGGAGCCGCAACAGGGCAGTAGAAGAGTGGCATGTTGCTGACCCCTGGACTACGCCCTTGAGATTTTAATAAGAATATTTTTTAAACAGCAGTTTGCTGCAGGTAACATGGTACAAAGCCACACATTACAGAATCATAATTGCTTTTTATTGTAACAGTACATGTAAGAGATGGTCACTGTAACTTGTACAGTAACATGGAAACATCTAGGAGCAACAACAGTTGAGCCACGACACAGGAGATCATGCAAACTGACAGAGTGCCTCTAATAGCAACTGCCTCTAATAGCACCATCAGCACTGTGACTTTCATGAAAAGAGTTGCCATGGCCAAGCCGTTGCACACAAGCCTAAGATCAATTTGCACGAAGGCGAGCAAAAGCTGGAGTGATGTTGAAATGTGTTCTCTGGAGTGATCAATCACATTGTTATTTGGCAGTTCGATGGACAAACCTGGGTTTAACTGACCCCAGATCTACCTATGCAAATGCACAGTGCCAACAGTAAAGTTTTGGGGAGGAGGAATAACGGCCTGGGGCTGTTTCAGAGTTTGGGCTCAGGCCCTCAGTCTCAGTGAAGGGTAGCGTTAATGCTGCAGCATAGACAGAGCTTTTAGACAATTATACGCATCCAACTTTGTGGAAAAAGTCCTTTCCTTCTCCAGCACGAACGCACCCCTCGCCCAAAGCGAGGTCCATAAAGATATGATTTGACCAATTTGATGTGAAGGACCTGCAATGACCTGAACAGACCTCCCAACATCAGAGTCGGACCTTACAAACGCTTTTTTCGACTGAATGGGCACAAATGAGCGAAGTCTGTAACAGGCTCATACAGGTGTGACGATCAGGCGTCCGCATACTTTTGGCTATTGTGTAAGTAACCACTAGTGAGATGACCACTCAAAACAATCCCATTAAAGTTTAAGAGAAATAACTTGTAAACTGAACACGACTCCTTTTCTGGAGCAATTACTATAACACTAAACAGACACCCCTATATCGACAGGTGACTTGATCCCAGACCCTTAAAAGTTTAAACTTTAATGTAATTAACAGCAAAAAGAATGACTCCTTATGTTGCCAGTTGCTAAGACAGCGTTTCAAAATGAATATTCTGCAGCAAACAATCCGCATAAACAGCAAATCTCCTGTCTTTGGCTCTATAGTGATGCTTATAACATTAAAATTTCATGCTGTAGTGCAGGTACTGCAGTTTGTCTAGCAAGCCACGTTAAATGGCAAGCCATTAAAATCAGTGTGAGTGAGTGTGTTTTCACAGCAGTGGAGTGAATAATGGATAAGAAGGCACAGACCTTTCTCTGCACGTCTGTGAGGATGAGGTACTCAGCAGACAGATCCAGACTAGCTTTCAGGCTGGGCAGGACACTAGAGTTTAACGGGTCAGGACTAAACCTGGAACATAGAAAACAACGAGAATGCTTGTGGCCATCAAGGGAAAGACCTGCTGTTATTTTGGAAAATCTTCCATCTTGCACTTGACAGTTTTATAGGTTACCTAAAAGAATTTTGAGTAATTGGCTGCTTGTAGAAACAATCTGAACTAACATCCTTCAGCATCTTAGAGCTTATGTAAACTTTTGGCAAGATTTTCTTGTAGAAAATGAACAAACTTGATAGTCTGCAGGCAGGTCCATGATACCGTGCACCACATCTTCAGCTCCTGGTTCTGATCTGCTCCTGTGATTAAGAACCTCCAGAACGGCACTCTACAGCGCAGCAAAAAAAACAGCACATATGAGCAGCAGCATGCATTCTAACGCTGTGCAATCAAAAACTACAAAGCCTGCTTTCACATTCCCTACCACCAATAAAGAAATTCTCTTGTTATTAGTTTCTAATCAGGATTTGAAGCTCCTGGTGATTGAGCTGGAGCTCCTAGGCTGTGCAGTCACGTACTCTGGGTCTTGCTTTTTGTGGTTGTCGCAGAAGAGGAGGCAGGAAAGAGGCCTTCCGTTATGGGGCTGCCACTCATGTAGGCATCTTCAGGACAGAAAGGGTCAAAGTGAATAATGAGAGAATTGCAAACTGACCATTACGAATTCAAGCAGAAACAGAATCGCCCTCAAACAGACAACATGAGAGAGGTAGAATAGTAACTATATTAAGCTGTACTTCCACAAGCTTGCACAAAAAATGATAAAGGAGATAAATATTAAATCCTGTCATTTACCAGGTGGTAAACTGACAAAAGCAATTAATCAACCGTTATACATCTTCCTCTTCATAAAGCTAACTTACAGAGCCATGGCAGTAAATTTGGTAGGTGTACCTCGGTTGGTCCTGTCCTTCGATGTAGATTTGCCAGAATTTGACATAACCATCGTGACTGGCCGTGGCCAAGACGGTGCCATCAGGTGACAGAGCTCCCTCGCTGATGCGCTGCACAAAGGCAGAAAAAGCAGTGATGAGCTGCACCACACTAATCACTGTATTCACCAACTCAGTGAAGTTGAAAGCATACAAGAAGCTAATGAGATTAATACCGCTGTGTGTCCTTTAATGGTTATGAAGCCTTCTTTAAGCTCTGTGGCATCTACAGGCCATGAGCTGTTGCTGGAACGGAGGATATCAAGGTCCCAAACCTCTGCCTACAGGCAGACAAGCCAAATGAAGACATTGTGAGTAAAGAGACAGCTTTAAAAAAAAAAAAAAGAGACTCAGATGACAGCGTCGACTTCTTCCCCTCGATTTGTTTTCGATTGCTATAGGGTCCTGAATGAATACTACTGATGGTCAATGGAAGAACAACAGTGATCGTTTTGAGTGAGAGATTTTATATTTCCTCTGTCAGGAATAACGAGATGCAAAAAGCAGTTTTCTATCAACAGTTTGTTTATGGTGATGCCACTGTCAATGACCACAAAGTCTGAAATGCCCACAGTCTTAATCAGGCAGCAGTTGTTTTTCTAGCTTTTAAGTCTACTTGAAATGACAATACGTTTCAGGTAACAATCAAGTTACACACCTTTAGAATAACTGGGATATTTTTAATAATTGTTAGAGTTAACAGCCCCTTTAAAGTAAATAAAGAAGACCACTGCTTACCCTGTCCTCATGCAGCAGGGCCAGGGTCTGGCATGAGTCCTCCGGGTTTTCCTCATTGTCCTCAGGGATGAAGGGGCACCAGATGAGCCTGCGGTTGGAATTCAGCGGCGTGTCCTCAGGCCTCCGGATGTGCACAATCACTTCGTCTCTGAGAGACATGGTTAAGGTTCGACAAGGCAGCATTTCTTCCCTTTCTAACAAACTCTCACAATTCTACTAATGAAGTTCACTCACTGTAAGAGTGCACGCCAGACGGGACAGGCCTAGGTCAAATAACTGAACGGTCAATCATTCAAACTTATTCTGGTAAAGAAAGATACTGTATTTTGCTGTCGTGGCCGGTGAGCTGCCAGATGAACATGTTACCAGCCTCATCCACACAGCCCAGCAGGTTAGAGTCAAGGTGCGCGAAGGCTAGATCTGTGACTGCCCCAGTGAAGCCCTTCAGCAGGGTCCGCTCTGTCGAGCCCAGCCGCAGCACCCGAATCATAGAATGGTTGTTGGTGCCTGCAAACGCACAAAAATCTGTACATAATCTCTACAATGAGTAATATTTCCAGCTCATGATTCATGAATCAAGATTCAGGTACTGTTAAACATGCATATTGAAAAAACAGCTACACTAATTTATCAATAAATGCATAATAACCTAATAAAAATAAGGTATTAATACAGAAGACCTTTAACAAAAGCACATTATAAGGGAATAAGGTCAAGCAGGGTAACTCGCAAGCATATTAAAGCAAGTCTGTAACTTAAGACTGTTGGAAATAAACGATTTAATCGCAGTTTAGAATAAATAAAATGCAGGAATGGAAATCGGTGTGATCTTATTTTACCTGAAACAAGTTACAGGCTATTTTACCACAGCTAAATTCAGTTGTAAGTATTATGGTATCGGCTCTACTACAAAAAAAAAACTAGTACAACATGTTACAAGCACTAAAGGTTCAGCATGAAGAAGAGTTTTTCTACTGTCCCAGTTTTGAGCTCCAAAACCAGTACAGTACATAATCTAATTCCAGGAATTTATTCTGGAATTCTAAATTATTCTGTTTTGTTCTCATATATAAACGATGTGGCCAAAGAAGGCGACTCTAAAACGTGGCACGTCATCTTCAAAACAAGTCGGGTTGTGAAATTTGTCTTACTATACCTGCCCCGGTCATTATTATAATTGATATTATTATAAAGTTATATTATTATTATAAAACGAAGGCTGCTGGGAAGAACAGCTCAGCCACAAACGGAAGACCATGTAAACTCAGAGCGAGGCCAGTGAGCGCTGAAACACATGGCATCTGCCTCTGGAAGAAACACCATTACATGAACTCTCCACCAAGAGCTTCATGAAACGGGTTTCCACGGCCAAACATGGGCACACAAGCCTAGAATCACTATGTGCAATGGCAAGCATTGATTAGAGTGGCGTAAAGCATCCCACCCCTGGAACAGCAGCAGTGAAAATCTTGTCTAGAGTGATGAATTAAGCTTCACTCTCTGGCAGTCTGACGGGCGAATCTAGGCTTGGCAGATGCTAAGTCCTACCTACCCAAACACATAGTTCCAACAGTAAAGTTGGGTGGAGGGGGGATAATAGTATAGGGCAGTTTTAGGCCCCTTAGTTCCAATGAAGGGTAATATTAATGCCACAGCATAAAGACATTTTAGACAATTATATGCTTCCAACTTTGTGGCAACAGCCTGGAGAAGGCAAAGCACGGTCCATAAAGACATGGATTGATGAGTTTGGTGAGGACACGCTGCAGTGACTTGTACAGAGTCCTCACCTCAACTCCACTGAACACCTTTGGGATGAACTGGGACAAAAGCTCTTTTGACCAAATGGGCAATTCTCCCAGCCACCCTCTAAAATCTTGTGGAAAGCCTTACAAGAAGACTGCAGACTGTTACAGTCACAAAAGGGAGGGACTGCATATTAATGCTAATGGTTTGTAGTATAGGCTCATACAATTGCCACAGTCATGTGTCCACATACTTTTGGGCATAGTGCATTTCAAACAGCCAAGTCTAAGTGTAACATCATCAAGTAAGGGGGAAAGGATTTTGTCCGTAAAGTGTCTAATCAATAGAAAACTCTGCTACGTTAATACATGCAGACAAAGTTAACTTGGTTTGGACGCTGAAACCAGATCAATGCCCGATTTGCAGAGCAGTATAGACGAGAAAACGCCAGACGGGCAAAGTTTGTGCACATGCACTTACCTCTAATGGCATATGCCAAGTATGCATTAGACACTGCTATTAGATTGCCGTAGTAATACTTGTGCTCCCAATCATATTTTGCCACTGGTTGAATTTTAACCTGCAAGATATGAGCAAATAAAAATTAAAGTTCAGGATATTTTATGTGTGTGTGTGTGTATATATATATACACACACACACACACACACACACACACACACACACCATATCAGTAATGAATAAAGTTTATAATGTAGAACTTTCGAAAGGATGAACTCACCTTGTTGCTCCCTCGAGCTTTACTCTCAATACTGGAGTCACGGCTGGCGATAATCTCCACGTTGCCAGCAGTGATGGCAACGCACGTAGAGCCATCATCCCCAGACAAGGAACTGAGGATTAAATGATATGCACACATTAACGAATCAATAAAGATGCCATTTAGTACTCGTTACAAATACGTCTAGTTCTGACAAACACAATACAGACGCAGACCACTTAAAGACCAAGACATCTTTACAGTTATTTATTGAATACAAACATTTTGATCTTTAATATGAAACACAAAACTATTAAAATGCATAAGTGTCACAAATTTCTCAAATTAAAAAAAAAGAATAAACCTACATTGTCTGAATGTCTTGTGTGTTCATTTTATCCGAGTTGTGAGCCGTTGGTTCCACCACTGCAGTCCGAACTCCTGCTCCAATAAGATCAGCTCCCAGCAGTCCATTCAGCTCTCCATTAAAGGAGGTTTTTCTTTGGCTCTCAACTGGTGAACTGGCCTCTGTCGAAAGAGCAAACAAGGTTTCTCTCAGGTACCACTGGTACCACCACCACCACCACCACCACCACCCTCACAGACACCAGTTCTTGTCACTTGACAGCCAAGGATTTCAATTTCTAACGCATCTAGCCAGCTAATAAAGAGCTTCCCAAATTCCCAAATCCATTTGTAAGAATTCGGAATAGGACAAGATTTTTGAAAAGAATATCAGTTCATGTTCACTGAAAACTACATTCTGACTTTTCAAACAAACGTTGAATTAAACACAATATAGCACTGAATGTGTAAAACACAGTTCACTGGACAATATTCTTGAAAAAGGTCTGTAATCTGCTCTGGAATCCAAAACCTTTCATTCCAGCTATTTCACTCACTTCACCAAACTACTAACCTACCTGATCAAAGGGATCAAGCCAGTTCACAGGCCTTTCTTCACATATGAAAAGCTGGCTAGCTTAGCGTTACCTAGCTCCTAGAACCACATATCTAACTAACACTAACAGGAAACTCTAGGATAGCTGACCATCTTACGGAACTAGTAATCTAACTGAACACTATGAAATATAATCCTGCCCTTCTACTTCCGATGTTTCATCCTGCGTTAGAAATGAAAACATGACAGAATGCAAATAAACTTCAGCGTAAATAAAACATCTTAAGAGCCGTTATTTATCCACCATTTATTAACCTACCCGACTGACCGACCAACTCATCCGAACTAACCTAACCGACTGACCGACCAACTCATGCGAACTGACCTAACCAACTGACCGACCAACTCACCCGAACTAACCTAACCCACCGACCGACCAACCAACTCATCCGAACTGACCTAACCGACTGACCGACCAACTCATCCGAACTAACCTAACCGACTGCCCGACCAACTCACCTGAACTAACCTAACCCACCGACCGACCAACCAACTCATCCGAACTAACCTAACCGACTGACCGACCAACTCACCCGAACTAACCTAACCGACCGACCGACCAACCAACTCATCCGAACTGACCTAACTGACTGACCGACCAACTCATCCGAACTAACCTAACCGACTGACTGACCAACTCACCCGAACTAACCTAACCGACCGACCGACCAACCAACTCACCCGAACTGACCTAACCGACTGACCGACCAACTCATCCGAACTAACCTAACCGACTGACCGACCAACTCATCCGAACTGACCTAACCGACTGACCGACCAACTCATCCGAACTAACCTAGCCTAACTAGACAAGATGCAACTGGTCAAGCTGATCAGGCGAGCGGGGTCAGTGGTCGGTGTGGAACTGGACTCTGTGGTCAAGGTGGTTGAGAGAAGGACGTTACACAAACTGCTCTCCATTATGGAGCATGATGGCCACAACCTGCACACCATCATCAGGGACAGGAGGAGCAGGTTTAGTGGCAGGTTGCTGTCACAGAGCTGCTCAATTCACAGATTCAGGAGATCCTTTGTCCCCAGAGCCATCAGGCTCTTCAACTCTTCCCAGGGGGACCAGCAGAGAAGGGGGGGGGGCTGAATCTCATGCTTATCCTGTGTTTATTCATCTGCATCTCATCTCAGGTTATAGATTTTAGATTTTTTCTATTTGTATATCTGCCTGTAGAGAGGATCTGGTTTATTTACTCTTGTTATATGTCTAGACCCGTTTACTGTTATAGTGTTGTGCACCTGCTAAATTTCTTTCAGGATCAATAAAGTATCTATCTATCTATCTATCTATCTATCTATCTATCTATCTAAGTATGTATAAGTATCCAAGTATCTATGTATCCAAGTATCTATGTATCCAAGTATCTATGTATCTATCCAAGTATCTATCTAAGTATCTAAGCATCTAAGTATCTATGTAAGTATCTAAGTGTCTAAGTATCTAGGTTTGTATCCAAGTATGTATCTAAGTATCTATCTATCTAAGTATCTACGCAAGCATCTAAGTATCTATCTAAGTATCTAAGGATCTAAGTATGTATCTAAGTATCTAAATATCCATCTATCCAAGTATCTAAGTATCTATCTGAGTATCTAAATATCCATCTATCCAAGTATCCAAGTATCAAAGTATGCAAGTATCTATGCAAGTATCTAAGTATCTATTTATCTAAGTATCTAAGCATGTGTCTAAGTATCTAAATATCTATCCAAGTATGTATCCAAGTATCTATCTATGTAAGTATCTAAGTATAAGTATCTATCTACGCAAGTATCCAAGTATCTATCTATGTAAGTACCTAAGTATAAGTATCTATCTATCGAAGTATTCATTTATCTAAGTATGTATCCAAGTATCTAAGTATCTATCTATCCAAGTATCAATCTAAGTATCAATCTAAGTATCAATCTAAGTATCAATCTAAGTATCAATCTGTCTATGCATCTAAGTATCTATTTATCTAAGTACGTATCTAAGTATCTATCTATGCAAGTATCTAAGTATAAGTATCTATCTACGCAAGTATCCAAGTATCTATCTACCTAAGTATTTATTTATCTAAGCATGCATCCAAGTATCTACGTATCTATCTATCCAAGTATCTACGTATCTATCTATCCAAGTATCTACGTATCTATCTATCCAAGTATCTACGTATCAATCTATCCAAGTATCTACGTATCTATCTATCCAAGTATCTACGTATCTATTTATCTATGTATGTATCCAAGTATCTAAGTATCTATCTATCCAAGTATCTAAGTATCTATCTATCCAAGTATCTACGTATCTATCTATCCAAGTATCTACGTATCTATCTATCCAAGTATCTACGTATCTATGTATGTATCCAAGTATCTAAGTATGTATCTATCCAAGTATCTACGTATCTATTTATCTATGTATGTATCCAAGTATCTAAGTATCTATCTATCCAAGTATCTACGTATCTATCTATCCAAGTATCTACGTATCTATCTATCCAAGTATCTACGTATCTATTTATCTATGTATGTATCCAAGTATCTAAGTATCTATCTATCCAAGTATCTAAGTATCTATCTATCCAAGTATCTACGTATCTATCTATCCAAGTATCTACGTATCTATCTATCCAAGTATCTACGTATCTATGTATGTATCCAAGTATCTAAGTATGTATCTATCCAAGTATCTATCCAAGTATCTAAGTACATATCTATCCATCCAAGTATCTAAGTACATATCTATCCATCCAAGTATCTAAGTACGTATCTATCCATCCAAGTATCTAAGTACGTATCTATCCATCCAAGTATCTAAGTACGTATCTATCCATCCAAGTATCTAAGTACGTATCTATCCATCCAAGTATCTAAGTACGTATCTATCCATCCAAGTATCTAAGTACGTATCTATCCATCCAAGTATCTAAGTACGTATCTATCCATCCAAGTATCTAAGTACGTATCTATCCATCCAAGTATCTAAGTACGTATCTATCCATCCAAGTATCTAAGTACGTATCTATCCATCCAAGTATCTAAGTACGTATCTATCCATCCAAGTATCTAAGTACGTATCTATCCATCCAAGTATCTAAGTACGTATCTATCCATCCAAGTATCTAAGTACGTATCTATCCATCCAAGTATCTAAGTACGTATCTATCTATCCAAGTAAGTATCTAAGTACGTATCTATCCATCCAAGTATCTAAGTACGTATCTATCTATCCAAGTAAGTATCTATCTATCCAAGTAAGTATCTATCTATCCAAGTAAGTATCTAAGTATATATTTATCCAAGTATCTATCCAAGTATCTACCTATCTATGTAAGTATCTAAGTATTTATTTATCTAAGTATGTATCTAAGTATCTATCTATTTATCTAAGCATGTATCTAAGTATCTATGTAAATATCTAAGTATCTATCTAAGTATCTATTTATCTAAGTATGTATCCAAGTATGTATCCAAGTATGTATCCAAGTATGTATCCAAGTATGTATCCAAGTATGTATCCAAGTATCTATCCAAGTATCTATCCAAGTATCTATCCAAGTATCTATCCAAGTATCTATCCAAGTATCTATCCAAGTATCTAAGTATCTATCCAAGTATCTAAGTATCTATCCATCTATCCAAGTATCTAAGTATCTATCCATCTATCCAAGTATCTATCCAAGTATCTATCCAAGTATCTATCCAAGTATCTACGTATCCAAGTATCTATCCAAGTGTGTAAGTATCTATTTATCTAAGTATGTATCTAAGTATCTATTTATCCAAGTATGTATCCAAGTATCTATTTATCCAAGTATGTATCCAAGTATCTAAGTACGTATCTAAGTATCTATCCAAGTATCTAAGTACGTATCTAAGTACGTATCTAAGTACGTATCTAAGTACGTATCTAAGTACGTATCTAAGTACGTATCTAAGTATCTCTCCCTCCATCTGACCGATCGTCCGAACTACCGAGTTGTGCTGCTGCAGATGTTAGCTTGTTGTGCTAGCAGGCTGAGCTTAGTCCAGTCAGGCTGGTTCCGCCTCTCATTTCGACCCGTCCAGTTAAACAGCTCGCGGCCTGGGCAGAGCCGCGTCGGCGCTCCGGCCGTGTCGGCGAAGCGGCCGCTGAGCAGCAGCAGGAGCCGCAACGCGGGGGCTCTCCGCGCCGAGAGGCCGCAGCCGGGCGCGGGCGCTGAAGCTAAGCTAGCTGCGGAGCTCCACCCGCCCCGTTCCCCGGAACCTACCGGCTGAACCACTGGGTCGGTCCAGTTTCAGGATGTCTCGAAGGTGCTGCGTCGCACCCTCTATATCTATGTTGGAACTGGAAGCCATGAGGAGCGCAGCCGGCTGGAATGTCCGCCTCAGTGGGTCTCTCTCTCCGCGGCGCCCCTCCGAACAGCTCGCCACTGCGTTCCCACTTCCGCTGGTGCTCCTGCTCTTTCACTCCCGCCGCGGAGAGCGCCGATCTTTCAGTTCCGCCCTCACGCAGGCGCCGTCTGTAGATGCTCTGCAGCCTTGCTGTGAATGGGTGGGGGGAGGGAGGGGTGTGTGGGGGAGGGGGGAATTGAGAGTCAGGGGTCTTAAATCCTTAATGGGCCCCTCATACAGGCAGTGAGACAATCATACAGCCATGACTCCCGGTTCCAGTGGTGTAAATAGCTCCTATCAGCACGACACAGACTCCCATTAATCACCGTCTCAGTCTGAATAAAAACCCCTCCAAACCCTTAACCCTCCAAAAAACAAACTTCACAGGAAAAAGGGAATGGAGATTCCACTGTGTTCCCCCAGATTCATGCAGAATTAAATGGTCGAGATGTAAAGTCATTTAGAGTCATTCCTATCGCTGCCAATCATGCCAAGCATGATTAATCATTTCCATCAGACCACTGGGACCGACTTTATTTACATCTCAGAGTAAATCATGAGAAACTTGGGGGGAAAAAGACAAACCTCTTAAAGTGGTAATATAAGTTAATGCAACAACATTTTATCCGCCGTCCTTTTTGGACCGTTTATATTAGTGCGTGTCATGTTGAAGCACTCATGTCACGGACAGCCAAATTTCCTTGCATTTTTTTTAAATAAAAGAGACTAATGTAGTATGGAAATGTGTGTGTTTCACCCCTGAGTGTTTGTTGGATAAGGCATCATACAGCCCCTCAGAGCGGAGCTCATTTATTACATGTATGCCTGTAACGGAGAAAAAGAAGTGGTAAGCTGGTCATACAGTATAAACATGAACAATGACTGTTTTTGGTGCATAAAACCATCCATTCAAACAGACATCAAATCTTAAGATATGTGCTATATGTCATAGAACCCTTTAATAATACAACCCCAATTCCAGTGAAGTTGGGACGTTGTGTGAAACATAAATAAAAACAGAATACGATGATCTGCAAATCCTTTTCAACCTACATTCAGTTGAATTCACTACAAAGACGAGATATTTAATGTTCAAACGGATAAACTTTATTGTTTTTCGCAAATATTCGCTCATTTTGAATTTGGTGCCTGCAACACGTTCCAAAGAAGTTGGGACAGGGGCAACAAAAGACTGGGAAAGTTGAGGAATGCTCAAAAAACACCTGTTTGGAACATTCCACAGGTGAACAGGTTAATTGGAAACAGGTGAGTCATGATTGGGTATAAAGGGAGCATCCCTGAAAGGCTCAGTCGTTCACAAGCGAGGACGGGCGAGGTTCACCACTTAGTGAACAACTGCGTGAGCAAATAGTCCAACAGTTTAAGATCAACGTTTCTCAACGTGCAACTGCAGGAATTTAGGGATTTCATCATCTACAGTCCATAATATCATCAAAAGATTCAGAGAATCTGGAGAAATCTCTGCAGGTAAGCGGCAAGGCAGAAAACCAACACTGAATGCCCGTGACCTTCGACCCCTCAGGCGGCACTGCATTAAAAACCCACATCATTCTGTAACGGATATTCCCACATGGGCTCAGGAACACTTCGGAAAACCACTGTCAGTGAACTCAGTTCGTCGCTCCGTCTACAAGTGCAGGTTAAAACTCTGCCATGCAAAGCGAAGCCAGATATCAACACCACCCAGAAACGCCGTCGCCTTCTCTGGGCCGAGCTCATCTGAGATGGACTGACGCAGAGTGGAAAAGTGTCCTGTGGTCTGACGCGTCCACATTTCACACTGTTTCTGGAAATCATGGACGTCATGTCCTCCGGGCCAAAGAGGAAAAGGACTGTCCGGATTGTTTTCAGCACAAAGTTCAAAAGCCAGCATCTCTGATGGTGTGGGGGGGGTGTTAGTGCCCATGGCAGGGGTAACCTGCACATCTGTGAAGGCCCCATTAATGCTGAAAGGTACATACAGGTTTTGGAGCAACATCTGCTGCCATCCAAGCAGCGTCTTTTTCAGGGACGTCCTGCTTATTTCAGCAAGACGATGCCGAGCCACATTCTGCACGTGATTCAACAGCGTGGCTTCGTAGTAAAAGAGTGCGGGTACTAGACTGGCCTGCCTGCAGTCCAGACCGTCTCCCATTGAAAATGTGTGGAGCATTATGAAGCTCAAAATACGACAGCGGAGACCCCCGGACTGTTGAGCAGCTGAAGCTGGACATCAAGCAGGAATGGGAAAGAATTCCACCTACAAAGCTTCAACAATCAGTGTCCTCAGTTCCCAAACGCTTATTGAGTGTTAAAGGAAAGGTGATGTAACACAGTGGGAAACACGCCCCTGTCCCAACTTCTCTGGAACTGGGGTTGTAGTATTGTTGTTGAGGTTCATGTTGACATTTCATTTGCACAAACATTCAGATGTTTTTTTTCATGTATTTCCTGAATGGCAGTCATGCTTCATGTGATTATGCAATAAGGGTATCGAACTATTTTTGTATGGAGTTTTGTAAAAACTGAAGTTTCAGGGGAACATGCTTGAAACCAGACCTCCTTCCAAGCTAACGCTCTATAAATTCACTTCTTCACCTTCCGCTCCCATGACGAAGTCTTGGCAATGCCCACTGCACCCCACCTCCTCCCTGTTCCCTGTTTTTCAGTCCTACATCAGTCCTGCCACAGTTAAAAGGTGGGTTCTGACCTTCTAGCCACAAGCAGAACCCACCCAGAACTTCAAGTTTCCCCTCCCTCTCTCAACCAGCTGTCCCTCATACTACCACAAAGTGTTGTAGTCATGATCCGAGCAAAAACATTAAAAACTTAATTTATCTTAAATACTTTCTCTAGTAATGCATTTTAAATCGCAGGAGAACACCCAAACTAGAAAGATGGCAAATGTGCCGTTGGCTGGAGTCTTACGGGATGATTGACTGGCGTAAGGGTATTACATTTTAATTATCATCTTCACGCCAATATTACATCACATGAAGTGTAACCAAGGCAGATCTAGAGAGATGCAAAACGTGGCAGCTGCCACCCTCTCCGTAATGCTTGCCCCCCAAATTGTGCAGCCTCTAAAACATAATGCAAAATTGTATTAAGCACAATACACCTGTACTGCCAGAACAAAATAGACAAGAACATTCAAGAACCCACAATCGAGTATTTGTCATGCTTTTCATTCACACAACGAGACCATCAGATGCAAGAATTCCATACATGCATCTGTATGTGCACAAGCTGCTTCACAGCTCTAAACAACCTAGCATCACAGAGGAGTCCTTGGAGCACTGAATGAGTACAGATGGCAGGACTAGCCTACTGTGTGAAGTTTCACACAAACATGTGTGTTCCATCCATCCATCCATCCATCCATCCATCCATCCTCCACCGCTTATCCGGGTCCGGGTCGTGGGGGCAGCAGCCTAAGCAAAGAGGCCCAGGCCTCCCTCTCCTCCGCCACCTCCTCCAGCTCTTCTGGAGGGATGCCGAGGCGTTCCCAAGACAGTCGAGAGATATAATCCCTCCAATGTGTCCTGGATCTTTCCCGGGGTCTCCTCCCTGTTGGACATGTCTGGAACACCTCCCTAGGGAGGCGTCCAGAGGCCATCCTTACCAGATGCCCGACCCACCTCAACTGGCTTCTCTCAACGTGGAGGAGCAGCGGCTCTACTCCGAGCCTCTCCCGAATCACCGATCTTCTCACCCTATCTCTAAGGGAGAGCCTGGCGACCCTGTGGAGGATGCTCATTTCAGCCGCTTGTATCTGCGATCTCTTCTTTCAGTCACTACACCACATGTGTGTTCACTTGTCTGTACTGGATAGCATTCTGCAGCAGTTCAGAAGTAGTTCAGTGGTTAATGCACACAGAAGCGTGGGGGTCATCAGCTAAGCTGCGAGGGAACTAATGACAGCTGCGCTGGAGCTGCATTTGTCCGTCAGTTAGCGTTCACTTGTTCGTAACTACAGTTAAACTCGTCTTCACCCTGGGCCTGTGTGATATCTAAAAAAAAAAAAAAAGCGCTGCACATTTTACTTTTTAATACCTCTGCAATCTTACTACGCCGCTGGGCTAGTGTACGAAATGCTTTTGGCTCTGAAAAAGTCTGTGTAACACAGCTTATGCAATGTTTTGTGACTTATTATTCATGCTTGAGAACATGATGAATTGGGTGCATTTGAATCCAAGTACAAAGCTATTATTTTCCATGCACTGTTGATCAGAACAAAGAACCCGTATATGCTGGTTGCTTTTGTTTTGCGTCGTGGTCAGATTGTTGTACGGGTAGTTCACTGCATAATTCTCATGTATAAGTGCTTTATAAGTACGTTTTGGCTACCAAAGCTCCACCACGAACCTTATTTAGTACCAGTCCAGTGGCGCTCTTCATCTCGTGTTGGGGCTAAATCTCAAATGGTTCCCTGCTCCCTACACAGTGAACTACGTAGGAGTTTAAATACTGGATCCATCAGCCCAATTTGATGTAACTTGTGACTGAAACACAGACGTTTGAAATGGGTGTAATCCGTTCAGGTAACACTCCTTAGACTTTTATTCTACTGTTTTACAGTGAATCATATTGTGAGTACTTTCATTCAAGCCTGTGATATTAACCTAATTATGGAGTTCAGGCTTTTGGCTCTTTTAGCCTGTTGGCTAGCTGAACAGCCTGGTCCTAGTTAAGAACATAAGTTGCCAGCCCCTCACTTTAAACAAACTTCTCCATATTGCTGCTGATGTGCACCAGGGTTTGTGATGTCTGCAGTGCAAATGTAGGCATTTTAATTACTATCCAAAATAGTAAACCTTCACAAGTTTTAGAAGTAATCTTAGTGATAGTAAAATAGTTCTACATCTGAAAAAAATGAGATTTCATTAGGGACTATATTGCCCTGCATGTACCCCTCCACCACAAAAGCATTAAAAATTAGTTTTAGTCCATGACGTTATGTAAAAGCTGCTGTGTGTATACGCACATGTACAGTGTATTTATAACCTTCTCATGTAATAACTTTCTGTGAGGAAGCTCACATAATTTACACATTGGCACATCATTTTATTTCAAGCTAATCTAGATTCCCTTTCTCTGAAGTAGAACCTGTATTTGTGTTTTGAGATTAAAAGACAGAGATTCTTAGAACTCAGCGTAAATAACTTTGGGTTAAAGGCGAAAACACCGCCAAATTCTATATTAATGACTCTATCTGGAGCCCCATCTGTCCTTTCCTCTTTATCTCCCATATTCACAGATTTCAGACAATATTACATCTATTAGATTTTATTTAACCACGTTTAGAGCATCTTAAGCCCTTTTCAGATGGGATTAGTTTTACATGAGGAGGTGGGATAAAGTAACTTTTAGCATTTCTCAGTGATTTTAGTCTCATGTCAGTCATTGTTTCTTACTTTGTGCTCCCATGTCAGTAAAGATTCTGGTGCTTTTTATATTCTGTAAAATGAGCCATAAGAACATCCTCAGCTTTTATACTAATCCTGTGTGAATCGAAATGTTGGTAAAGCTCCGCTCCCATCTCGTCATGCAGCCTGAGATTTCTTATCCTGTGTGAATCACTCATAAACATTGGTAAACTGACATTGCCCCACTTCCTCATGGAAAATTTGACCTGAGCTTTACTCTGTCTTTTACTCTCTTACCTTCTCACTGTGCTTCATTCGCAGTTTCAGTGCATCCTTCCTCCTGGATTAGAGGCTCTAAACAGCAGTGATTCCTACATGTCATCAAGAAACAAGACTAGATCAGGACTAGGACTAGATCAGAGGATGGACGCCGAAAGAAGCCTTGACAAGAAGTGCAGCAAGACCTTTAGAGACCTCACCATCAACCATCACTGGACTTTATCTCCAGCAGTTATTTTCATCAGCAGCAGCATCACCACTGACGCCATCATCATTATCTTAGCCACAGACAGAGGACCATTAAAGACATCTGGACCCATGGAGAGGAGATCAGTGCCATCATCACCACTGGACACTGTCATCATCTGATTATTGTTTTATTCAGCAGAAGCAGCATCACCACTGCCATCATACACATCAAGATCTCAGTTATCATCCTCATCATCATCATCATCTTAGCCATGGACGGATTCAGAAGATGTTACTTCATCTAATCATCAGCTTGATAAGCTTTGAACTTCTGGCAAGGCAGCATGGCCTGTCAACCAGTAACTGATCTGCACCAGCCTTGATTAGCTTCACAGATCATTCAAGCCCAAGAGTTCCCAGCTCCACAGAGCTGCTGGTTGAGGCTAGCGTCCAGTAATGGCCATTTAATGTATCCCACCACTCTATTAGGACTCAAAAAGCGCCGACTATTTTAAAAGTTCTTAATTGTAATTCAAGCTTATGTTTATTTCATAGTAAAGTTTAGGTTCATGAGCTGATTAACTGACATTAGATGTTGCAGTTTTCAGTTCAAGCTCTGCCCAAGTCCCACATTGCTTACTTTCTGACATGAGAGCAGATCAAGGGTTATTATAGGTTTCTATACACTGGCTGAAGCTGGAGGCCTGCACCGGTCTTCTAAAGTAATGCAGTAGAATGTGCATGCAGACTTCCTACTGTCTTCTGCTCAGTCCCACAGTGTGAACTTCTTTTCACCGTTATCAGAGTTTAGTTTTAAAATTAAAGTTTGCTTGAAAAGCTTTAAACTATTGGTGAGGCAGTATGGCCTCCCATCCAGTCATTGATCTGGACCAACCTCTCTTAGCTTCATAGACCAGTCTAGCCCAACCGTTCCAGCCCCATGGAGCCACTGCTTGAGACCGGCTTCCTGTATTGGCCTTTTAAAGTATCCCGCCACTCTGATCTGATTCAATAGAGACTGACGTTTTTAACTTTCTAAATGTACTGGACTCTCTAACTGTTTCTACTGCTTGGTTAACCAGCAAGCTCAACACAACGCTAAAATATTGGACAAAGAACATTGATGCAGAGCTTGATGTTCACTTCCGTTTCTCCTATTCCTTTATTGTAAAACTGCAAAAATACAAATAAATGCTTTTTAGCTCATACATTTCTCAAAGAAGCGCACATTCTTACACAACATGGATCTCACTGACGTGTCGACCACGTTCAGTTTAGACACCGTTATGGAAGCAAAGCAAAGCCATGTTTAACAGAAAGCTACAAATCATGTTGCTTGTTCTCACAGGTACACAAATGATACGAGGTAAAAAGGAAAACAAGCTAAACTTATGGACATTTTCCATGTGGCAAAAAGAATGCCTTTAAAATAAAAATGATTCTAACTGTGACTTGGTCGTGAGGCGGCAATGGGCGAACTATGACTAACTTACCCACTAGAAAACCAGAAGAAACTGTGAATCTGAGTGTGATGAAGTGAATAAGCCATAGCGGACAATAGGTGGCAGTCTAAGACTGCAAACCACAAATGAGAACTTCTACTGCATGCACAGACTACCATCCAGGTCCACTGAGACACACACACACACACACACACTGCTGGAGCCTATCCCAGCTGTCATCGGGCGGAAGGCAGGATACACCCTGGACAGGTCACACGATCACTCACACACTCACACCCAGGGCCAATGTAGCAAGTCCAATTGGCCTGACTGCATGTCTTTGGACTGTGGGAGGAAACCGGAGAACCCGGAGGAAACCCACACAGACACGGGGAGAACATGCAGACTCCACACAGAGAGGACCCCGGACCACTGATACAATGACACTTTCTTTTTGAAACAACGTTATTTTTATTTCAAAGTAAAGGTTGGGTTCAAAAACTGACGTCTCATACTGATTCGTTTCTGACATCAGTCCAGACCAAGGGCTCTCATAGGTTTCTATACACTGGCCGAGGCTGGATGCCTATAGGTCTTCTAAAGTAATGAAACAGAGTGTATGATCAAGTACATGCAGACTTCCTATTAACTGCTTCATGCCTTCTGCTCAGTCCCACAGTGTGAACTTCTTTTCACTGCATCCATAGTTTAGTTTCAAAATAAAAATGGGGATGAAAAACATTGAACTCTTGGCAAGGCAGCATGGCCCTGCATCTAATCACTGATCTAGACTCACCTTGTTTAGCTTCATTGATTATTCAAGCCCAACTCCATCTCCACAGAGCCACAGGTTGAGGCTGGTTTCCAGTAACGGCAATTTAAAATATCCCACCACTCTATTAGGACTTAATAGATGCTGACTATTTTAACAGTTCTTAATTTTAATTCTAACTTATTTTTATTTCAAAGTAAATGTTAGGTTCATGAGCTGATTGCAACATCTAATGTCAGGTAGTTTTCAGTATTGCTTGACCTTGACAGCATGACCTTGCATCCAGTCACTTATCTGGACCAGCCTTGCTTAGCTTCATAAATCACTCAAGCCCAAGGGTTCCTAGCTCCACAGAGTCACAGGATGAGGCTGGCTTCCAGTAATGGCCATTTAAAGTATCCCACCACTCTATTAGAACTCAATTGAGGCTGAATTCTAATTCAACCAATATACCTATACAGTGATGCCATGAAAGGTAAGAGCATCGCATGCAATTCTCCCCGAAGTTCAGAAGAAAACTTTGATCTTGACTGTTGAGGGAATGCAACAACTGAGGAGTAGATGAATCTTGCAATCCTAGTGATGTGGATCTGATTTGTGAGACACAGAGTACAGTATAGCATCACAGAAGCCTTTGCCTCTGACTGAGTATTGAATATGACTTCCCTGCACCAATTTCATCAGATGATCCATGTCAAACGCAAACTATTGCTGGTGATGGTAGATGATTTTTCAGATCATTAGCCTTTGCGTTAAGTGGAAGTGAGAGAGAGAATGGCAAAATCAGACGGGACGGGATATGTTTCACATATGATCAATAATTAATCCAAATATATTAATTGTCCCAGACAACGTTATTCCTCTCCAGCAAATTATTTAGCTACATTGAGAATGAAATGTGCTGGATTTTGGGAAATTGAGGTGGAAATTCAAGCTGCTTCTGATCTTCTCGGTACAGATATCTCTGGATAGTCAAAGCAAATGGTTAAAGTACCCAACATGCCACAATGTCAGAGAACATCGCACCCAAGAAGCAAGAGTATATTTGAGACATTGTGAAGTGGTGACCTGTTTCAAGAGATAAGATGCAGAGATGTGTGCCTTGTGCTCAAGTAACTGCAAGAACACGTTCAAAAACTGCTTCAAGCCATCGCAATAAGCTTGAAAGCGAAAAGAAACGGTATGAAACAAATGAAAGCAAAATGAAGGAAAAGGTTAAAAGATGAAATGAAATACTATGAAGATGAAATGTGTAAAAATCCTGTGATGAAACGCAGTGATGATGAACATGGAACAAATGAACAATACAAGCAACTGAAGAAAGAGCCAAGTATCAGCAAGTACTCCACAGACCAGGAACACAGAGAACGTGTCAAACAACTGAGCATCTGCAAATGTGCTACAAATGAAAGTCAGAGAAACTGTTTTGAAGCACACAACACAAACCCAGAGCATCAGTCAGCTAAGATACAGAGACACACAGATACAGTGTATCAAGCAGCTACAAAACAAAGTGTTATTGACTGGTATAAAACAGACAGCTGTCATTCTGATGCCCCAAAAACCAGAAATGCACAAAAGCGAAATAAAGAAATGAACCAAAGGAATCAAATGGTGTTTGTTGCTGAACAGTTCAGACAGAAAATAAGAGCAGGGCCTGAAGATGAATATGCATGCTCAGCATGCCATTGAGCACTGTTCAAGAGCCAAGTAGTAAAATGCTAAAAGATGAATATCTTAAGAGACCAAACATCACACCAGTAGCCCAAAAATGTATTAGTGACACATATTTACATAAACGCAGTGATGCCTGTGCTAAAGACTGCATAGTCAAAGCTGGTCCTGCTGGTTCACTCTGGATACCTGTCAGAGAAAGATTGCTTATGGAAACATGCCAGAGCAAAGCGTTTCCAATAGTCTTGCACTTGACCCCATTCCAGCTGAACTGAAGAATTGAAATGGTCTCGAACAGCCTTTGTTTGGAAAACACATTCCATCCACGAGACTTGTCTCTTTACCAAATGGCATTCGTGGTCCTGTTGCATGTGTACCATCAAACATCACCAGTGTAAGCCAAGTTTTACCCAGATCAGAAAATGTTGACCTGATGATTATTATGAAACTTAAGAGGAAACTTATAAATGTCACTATGAATATGAGCTTGAACATCCAGAATAATGAAGAATTCACTGGCTTATCTCCAAGAACAGAGCAACTTCTACACTGATGTGCAGTTTAATGATGACCGGATTAATCCACTAAGCAAAGTTGAATCAAGACTGATGGATGTGAAGAATACGTATGGAGGGTGCTGGAGTCTATCCCAGCGGTCACTGGGCGGATAGGCAGGATACACCCTGGACAGGTCGCCAGTCCATCGCAGGGCTGCCTGCAACTTGATATAGTACAAGAGATTCTGGATCAACGCTCTGGCAGTTTAATCTCTGTCAGGCTTTTAAGTGATGACTCAAATGAAGCTAAATGTTTTTGTTCTTTCTGGTGCTTTTCATGATAACCAACAGAAGAAACATTGTGCAAATGCTTGAACATGAGAATGCTCAATGCCGATGGACGGTTTGCAAAAAACACAGATTATCTATTTTATGCACAGTATATGTCTGAGTTTAATCAAGTTGTATCAAATGTTTCTATTGCATTGAGAAACGGACATGAAAAAATTTACATTTTCCCTGAAATGCTGACCAACAAAAACTCCCCACACAGAACTCTGCAGTTCAACGAAGGCTACAAATTCCTTAAACCTGTAAGAGACACAACTGTATTCTGGCAAAATGTTCAGAAAGCCTTGTTTGCAGTGGTAAGACAGCTCGTTATTTCCACATGGTTTTGTGGCTTTTCCTCTGCTGACCTGCGCTGGCCAGAACTACTGCAAACAATTTTGCAACAAGAGAACAAAAGACAAACCTCAATCAATGATCTTGACTGGTCACAAAGACGCTGTAACTGCTGCCAGAATGTTTGACCACAGATTCCACTGCTTTCCAAGAGACGTGATTATGTCAGAAGCACAACCACTCGGTAAAGTAATTGATTAGAGCAGAATTTCAGCAACGTGCATCACCTCACACTCACTGTTTATTCTGGGTTGATCGCTTTATGACCTGTGAAATTCCACATGTTGATGATGCAGAAATGCATGAATTTGTGTTGAGTGTACAGCAGCAGAGTAAAAGGCATTGGAACACATGCAAAAAAGGGAACAAACTGCAGATTCAGCTTTCCACGATGACCAAGGGGCAGAACATTTATATCAAGAAGTAAAATGGATAAGGATGCTGATACATGTGGAGAAGATTCAATGAAATAGGACTTGACAGAGGTCATTATGAAAAAGGCCTTATTGAATAATGATTCAAATGTTGAGTCGGTTGACACTTTTTTGCTTCACTTGGACTAAATCAATGTTTGAAGCTGCCTGCAAGGCAGGATGACCAGTGCTGTTCTGAAAGGAAACCATGTGACGTGTGGGTTAATCAGTACAACAGAGATCTTTTGGGCTGTTGGAATGCGAACACAGACATACAGTTTGTTGTTGATGCATTGTGTACATCATCATATCCAAAGCTGAGGGAGAAATGGGACTGATTTTGTCACGTGCTCAGACAGAGGCTGCAAAACAAAGCAATCTTGATGCTAAGCAAGCATTACGAAAACCTGGCAGTGTCTTTCCGCATAACTGTGAAGTTTCAGCTCAAGAAAGTGTCTATTGTCTTACTGACATGAAACTGAGGAAGAGATCACATACAGATGCTGCTGTTGTTCATTAAGCTTGATTTTCACCAACAAAGAATCCAGAGCAATACCACCAAAGCATTTTGCAGCTTTTTTTGCCACATTATACAGACAGTCAGTTGAAGCCATCAGTTTCAGCAGTTATCAAGATTTTTATGAAACTGGCTTTGTGAAATTTACTCATGGAACAAGCTCAAAGAAGCTCATAGTGGAATGGTTGAAAAAGAGTCTCACACCATAGACAAAGTGCAAGATCTGGAATTGTATGGTCCAATGGAAGATGCATGGGCAGACGTTTGTCTAGAAACTGAGAATAGAAAAGATTCATGGTGAAAATCCCGAACCATTTCATGTGTTCATATCAGGTCCCGGAGATGTGGGTAAGTCTATGCTGATGAAATCAATCTATTACGAGGCATCTCAAACTCTTTCTCGTTTTTCAGACCATCCAGATGATGTACACAGGTGGAAAGCAAGTGAAAATCTTAGGTGCATAGCCCCCTTATAGAATTTAAATACAAAAAAATATATAAATATCTAAATATATATGCACTGACTCTGAATATGCACATATACGCAGTATACACTAGTACTGCATTATTCCAGTGTACAGTTGTACAATAATAAGTTATGAAATAAAACTGTGATAAAGCTGCTGTACAGATTCCGTATGGGCAGTTAGTGTGAGGTAGATAATAAATGAGATGCACATACACAGGGGATAGAATACTGATATAGAGATGCTCCAGACTGCACACGATATGGATAGAAGATGCACAAGATGTCAATCTATATATGCAAGAACAAATGTGCTAGATTGAAGGTGCAGAGGATCAGAGTGAGTCTGATGAGATGTGGATGAGGTGGTGATTGTCCATGGAGGTCATGACTCAGAGGTGCAGTGACAGGCCTATAGACCAGCACCAGCACTACTGGCTGTTCAGCAGCCTGATGACCCGGGGGAAGAAACTGTCTCGGAACCGGCCGGTTCTGGACTTTATGCTTCTGTACCTCCTCCTGCTCGGCAGCTGTGAGAACAGACACTGGCTTGGGTGGGTGGAGTCCTTTTGAATCCTCAGGCAGCGGCTGGTGTATAAATAAATAAAGTGGGAGCTGGACCCCGGTGATGTGCTGCGCTGTCTGCACCACCCTCTGCAGAGTTTTCCGGTCAATGGCAGTGCAGTTTCCATACTGGGTGGTGGTGGAGCTGTTAGAACGCTCTCCACAGTACATGTGTAGAATGTTCTGAGGGTGCAGGGGGTCCATGCTAAATGTCTTCAGCCACATGAGGTGGAAGAGCCGCTGTTGTGCCTTCTTTACCACCTGTGTGGTGTGTTCGCTCCATGTCAGTTCCTCTGGGATGTGAACACTGAGGAACTTGAAGCTGCTGACCCTCCACCGTGGCTCTGTTGATGGTGATGGGGGTGTGCACTCTCTCTTGCTTCTTGAAGTCCAATATGAGCTCCTTGGTCTTGTTGACATTGAGAGAGAGGTTGTTCTCCTGGCACCAGAGTGTCAGGAAGCTGACCTTCTCTCTGTAGGCCTCCTCGTTGTCACTGGAGATCAGGCCAACAATTGTGGTGTCATCTGCAAATTTGATGATGATGTTGGAGCTGTGTCTGGCTGTGCAGTCGTGGGTGTACAGGGAGTATAAGAGAGGACTGAGCACACAGCCCTGAGGAGCGCCAGTGTTGAGGGTCAGTGAGGAGGAGGTGATGGTGCCCATCTTTACCACCTGGTGTCGGCCTGTCAGGAAGTTCAGGATCCAGCTGCACAGAGAACTGTTCTGACCCAGATCCCGAAGCTTAATGTTGAGCCTTGAGGGCTCGATGGTGTTGAATGCTGAGCTGTAGTCCAGCCTTCTCACATACGTGTTCTTTCTGACCAGATGGGAGAGGGCAGTGTGTAGAGTCAGGGCTGTTGCATCATCAGTGGATCTGTCCTGTCTGTAAGGATGAATTTAGCACACAGACGTATCGTCCACTCATTTGTTTCAGGGTTACACTTCAAATGGACGGCCCCTGTGGGTGTGTATTGGAGGGCTGCAGGTGCCCTGATACCTGGGTCACAGCATATTTAGACCTCTTCAAAGTAAATAATGTTGATCATTAAAATTGCTGGTCACATTATTGGGTTCATTAGTCAACGTAATCTTTTAATCTAGGATTTAAATTTTTTTTATTGTTTTGTTTTTAAAGGCTTTTTAATCTGTTTTAATGTTTTTTCGCTATCTGTCTCGTGCCAGTCCTTAGCCTTAGACTGAGTTTACCAAAGAACCATACACAGTCGGTACTGGCCTCACACCATCTACGGGCTGAGCCTCGGTCACAAGGACTGAGACCCCCGGCCCGTGTCGAGTGGGCTCTTCCCTCTTCACTCGCCACTACTAGGGGAATCCTTATTAGCTTCTTTTTCTCCTCTTGGTAACATGCTTAAATTTAACGGGTTGTCTTGTCTGATCTGAGGTTGCGCTGGAAGGACTGAAGAAGCCTGTGGACCGTGGTGGACAGAACCAGCACTGAAGACAAGCACTGGGTCATTGTTTTATTGTTTTTATAGGCATTTTTAGTTGTTTTATTCAACGCTTCAAGTGCCCTGTCAGCACAAGTGCACTACACGGACAGAAGTGTTGGGACACCCCTCCTAAGTGAGTCCAGGTGCCCATAGCTCAATGTTTTCTTTTGTTGGTTATGGTTATGTACAGTCATCCGTCATTAAAATAAAGGGCCAAAAGTGTTTTTGTTTGTTTTTAAAACTCCCCTTAACTTGCATCCATCTACTGAAACATAACAAGGATGCCTGCTTACAGAGTTCAACAATATTTTGGTGATCAGAAAACTTGGAACGGAAAATGTAGGAAAATCCTGTCAGTTATTCCCTAAACTGTAAACACTGCAATGCACCTCAACAGTTAGATGAAGGGTAGTTTGCACTTTAGAAAAGCACATGAAATGGTGTATAAATAGGTCTACCTCATTAAGTTCAGTCTAAAAGTATTTATTTTCAATCAGAAGAAATCATATTTCATGTACTTCACACAAATTAGGCCTTTGTCACAACCTGAAGCTACTTCAAGCGTCTGATACGTCTGATGGATCCATAACGTTGCAGAAGGATCTTTTCCCTATGAGGCAAAAAACCTGACTGGATTATTCAGAAAGGCCTTGATTTGCTGAGATTACTGCGGTCAAGCAAAAGTTCACATTACAAGCCTCATTCCTCCGTGAGCATGAATTTCAGTCGGACGTTCTCATTGAGGTTGACGGCCGAACGCTGGATGGAAAGGGGCTTGTTTACATGTCCAGCCCTGTAAAAATGAGATTTGTCACATTAAGACAAAAGATTTGTTTGGTGCCACTTCACCTGAGTAGTGTGAATGTAGCCATTATGCAGTAATATTCAAAGTTTGGTCATGTTTTGTATGTTTCATTGTTGCAACAACAGTAAAACGATGGTTTGAACCCGGAACCTTTTACTCTACAGGTGAAAACTCAATTAGCCAAAACAGCGGCTATTTTTTACGGCTTTGTTATTCTAGATGATAAAGGCTCAAATTGGAGGTACTATGGTGCACCACACAGAAAGGAAAAATACTAACCTTATACTAAAGCGGTGTACTTGGGTCCAGTCTGTCAGGTACTGGTTTTATATGGGAATATAATTAAAAATGAATCCTTTTTTTTTAACTTTGTATTTATGAGCTCCTGTTGTCTCTCATAGTGAATTATGGATGTATTTAGCAGGTGGACGCTTGGTAGAAAGCAGCAAATTGTTGGATTTTTAAGAAAGACCCTTTCTTAAGTTAATTAAGTGGAAATCAGTTAATTGTGTGTAATTGTGCGCAAGAGCATCCAACGTCTAAAAATATCAAACCCACCACATTCTGTTCAAAGGCAGATGTTTTCATGGTGAGCTACAAGAAGCCCAGAGCAGAACTGTTTTTAAAAACAATCCATTGATATAAAAAAGGAAACAAGCACTATTTTGGGAACTAGTTCCCACTGTGCGATTATTGTGATTACTATAATTGAAAAATGAATCACAACCCACCCTCTGTTTATCATTTTGTTTCAAATTTGATTATAAAAAGACAAATGCTGGTGTACATTTAGCTTTATGAGGCAGAACAAGCCAGGTCACAGCATTTTATTAAAATCTTGCAGCTACTCTGTGCTTAAACGTCATGATGTTTTTACTAATTATTCCTCTATGACACCACAGATTGTTTTAAGAAAAAAAAAAGTGGTACATTTTTTTCATCTTTTTTCAACTGTGAAAATACTGTAAGACTCAGTGGGATGCATAACATTTCATTCAGACATGCTCTTTGCCAAAAGAACAAATACAGTAAAGCTTCCCCCTTTTATAATGTAAGTTCCATTCACTGAACATTGACATTTGCACTTAACGTTTAGCTTTAGCTTAGCGCCCACAGAAAGGTAAAGCATCTGACGTTGTAAACCAGATTTGCTGAAATCAAAATACAGAATTTCCTGTAAAGTTCAGCAACACAAATAAATGTACCAAGTCTTAAGGCTCATTAAGATGCAGGATTTGAAACAAGCATCATGTCTTTATTATAATCTTTGGCAGGAATTGAAACTCTGACGGTTGTTTAGAGACGTTGCAAAACCATTTCAGCAGCAGAATGAAAACATCAGTTTTGATGATTTACAGAAGAACAGTGCAGTTTTAAAAGACTTGCGCCTGGCTCGGTGGAACAGAAAATTCAGAAAATTCATTTGCCACATAATAGATCTTGCAAAGACTGACCACAAGAATGCTGGAAGTCATAATTTGCATTTAATGCTGATGCTCCCTCTGCTGGGCAGAAAAGATAGTACTGTTATTAATTAGATGGCCATCCTGGGTTTCAGTCAAATTTCCACATTTCCTGTGCAGTTTTGGAACATAAATATAATTGCAGTGTTTTAGATGTTAATAAGTTGTGTAATTTTAAACAATTATATTTTCTTTATTACATTGATATTAGAATATAATGACATTTTAATAACTATGCACTAGATTAAGTATTGTAGGGGCTTATGACAATCTATTTAAATGAAATTTACATGTTTACATGTTTACTCAGTAAATAGTAGGTGTACAAGTTTAGCAAGATTTACCACAGACTAGATCAAAAAGCTCAATTTTCAAACACTGATCAATCAAACTTTACAGAATTTCAAAAGACTTGTATTTAATAAAATACTGTTTTTTTTTAAATACATGACCACATTGAATATGATGCCAACAACATGTATCAAAGAAGTTGGGGGGAGGATTGGGGGGGGGGGGCATGTTTATCACTGTGTTTCATCACCTCTTCTTTGAACAACACTCTGTAAGTGTTTGGGAACTGAGGAGACCGACTGCTGTGGTTTTGAAAGTGAAATGTTTTCCTATTCTTGTTTGATAGAGGATTTCAGCTGCCCAAACGTTCAGTGTGTGTTTTTTTTTTTTTTTTTTTTTTTTATTTCATAATGCGCCAAATGTTTTCAGTGGTCACTCTTTTACTACAGAGCCAGGTTGCTGTGGTATACGCAGAATGTGGTTTGACATCGTCTTGCTGAAATAATCCAGGCCTTCCCTGAAAAAGACGTCGTCTGGACGGCAGCAGATGTTGATAAAACATGTTTATATCATTCAGCTTTAATGGAGCCTTCACAGATGAGCAGGTCACCCAGGCCATGAGCACTAATGCCCCCTAAACCATCATGAATACTGGCTTTAGAACTGAGCACTGATAACAGGCTGAGTGGTCTTCAGCCCGGAGGACACAGTGTCCATGATTTACTAAAGAATTTCAAATGTTGATCCGTCGCACCGCCGGACACTTTTCCACTTACCCTCAGTCCATTTTAAATGAGCTCAGGCCCAGAGAAGGTGGCAGCGTTTCTGGATCCTGTTTATATTTGGGTTCTTCTTTGTGTTTTAGAGTTTAACAGCGTTTGTGGATGCAGTGATGAACTGTGTTCACAGTCAGTGGTTTTCAGAAGTGTTTCTGAGCCCATGCAGTGATTTCCACTACAGAATCATGTCTGTTTTTAATGCAGTGCTGCCTGAGGGCCCAAAGATCACGGCCAGCAGATCCTGGTGTTCAGCCTCGTCCCTCACAGACAGAGATTTCTCCAGATTCTCTGAGTCTTTAATGATATTCTGCACCGTAGACGATGGAAAGCAGAAGCTCTTCGCTGTTTTATGTTGAGAAACGTTCTTCTTGAGTTGTTGCTCTATTTGCCCACACAGTCTTTCACAGAGTGGTGACCCCTTTGTGGTGACCACTCCCCACACAGGTGGGAGCTGCTCCTCTCCTCATTAGGCACAGCTGTGCTAAATTAAGGGAGACATTAAGCATGAACACCTTTAAAAACAAGCTCTCTCTGGGGAGCAGCAGGGAGAGGACGCCAGCCTCCAGGCCAAACCCACGCCAGAGAGAGTGAGAAGAGAAGGGACTCTTGGAAAGCCGATGCTGAGCTGAGTTACATTATTTGCATATGTAAATAAATCGTGTTTGTTAACGCTGGTGTGTGTGTGTGTGTGTCTGAACTCTTGTTGGGTTTCCCGGTCATTGTGCACTGGCCCCTCCCCTGGCCGAGCCACACCCTCCTCTTCTGTACTTCTGAGAGACTCCGCCTCTCTAGGATGCTGTTTTTGTATCCAGTCATGTTACTGACCTGTTGCCAATCAACCAACCTGTTTTTTAACATCGCACAACTTTACCAGCCTCTTGTTTCTCCCATCCCAACTTTTTTGGAGCGTGTTGTTGGCATCAAATTCAAAACAGACAGATATTTTGTCAAAAAAACAATAAATTTTTCAACTTCAAAACTTGAAATGTTGCTTTTGTACTATTTTCACTGAAATATAGGATTTGCACATCATTGTATTATGTTTTTATTTACATTTTGCCCAGCGTCCAAACTTTTTTTTTGACATGGGGTTGTATTATGTTTGTGTTACATTCTTAATAATTAGTTCCAAATTGTTTGTGGAGAAATATCTTTGGCTATTTTGTGTACAGCATTATTTACAGTAGTAACTCACTAGGTCAGGGAACTTTCCAGCAATGCCTCTTTTTGCCTCATGTTACAGTCACATGGCAAGGTGCACTACAGGTTAATCAGGGGAAACTCTAACTGTGTCATTTGCATCAGGATAATTGTAAATTCATCATGTTACAGTTTTGCCCAGTTGTCTGATTCAGCAGACATCAGCCCACCAGTCCGTAGGAGCATGTGAGGAATGATGATTGAACCGCACTTTATTAGGCCTCTCTTCCCCACATGTTTTCCTAACTCATCTGGGTTCTATTACCACTATTAGAGAAAGTTTGTCTTGCTGCTGCTGTAAGACGGAAGGAGAGCTATAGACAGAAGAGACTATGGAACTGAAGCAGAAAAGCACATGATAGGAAATTAATATCATTAATACACTGAGTAAAAAAAGCAGAAGAAAGCTGATGCGGTTCTACAGATCTAGTATTTCAGTTCCAGTATTTGGTTCTAAAGGGTTTGAGAGTCTTGAACCAAACCACAGTAAAACTCGCATCGCTGGTACGAATGAATGCATTAGAATGTCGGTGAGAATGTCTGGAGGAGATACTGGGTTTTGAGAAGCCTGTTAGAAATGCCCTCTCACGCACAGGCTAGACAGAGAGACAACAAAAATGGGTGAATATGGGCGATGATTCATAAAAGATAGGCCAGGAAAGAGGACAGGGCAGGAAAAGAGAGAAGACCAGAAGCAAATGGGTATTTTTTACAATGTATGTTGCCATAACATGTTTATATCGTTCAGCTTTAATGGAGCCTTCACATATGTGAAAATCACCCAGGCCATGTGCACTAATGCCCCCTAAACCATCATGAATACTGGCTTTAGAACTGAGCACTGATAACAAGCTGAGTGGTCTTCAGCCCGGAGGACACAGTGTCCATGATTTCCTAAAGAATTTCAAATGTTGGTTCGTCGGACCGCCGGACACTTTTCCACTTCCCCTCAGTCCATTTTAAATGAGCTCAGGCCCAGAGAAGGTGGCAGCGTTTCTGGATCCTGTTTATATTTGGGTTCTTCTTTGTGTTTTAGAGTTTAACAGCGTTTGTGGATCCAGTGATGAACTGTGTTCACAGTCAGTGGTTTTCAGTGTTTCTCAGCCCATGCAGTGATTATGAGCGATGATTCATAAAAGATACAGCGGGTGAAAGAAGAGACTGTGAAGGCCAGAAAAGAGGACAAGGCAGGAAAAGAGCGAAGACCAGAAGCAAATGGGTATTGAAGGATAGAGATAAAGACGAAATGACAGGCACAGAGAAAGAGAGAGATTGTTTTGCTTATAATAATGGAGAACAGGCACAAAATTAGACGTCCAATGTTAGTCTTGGACTGCACTGTTTGTGGCCTGGCATGTTTGAACTAGGAATGTGTGTCTGACTGTGTGTGTGTGTGTGTGTGTGTGTGTGTGTGTGTGTGTGTGTGTGTGTGTATTTGTGAGACCATTTGACTACATAAAATAGTAACACAAGCATGAACCAGTTTGCCACGTTCGCCTGGAAATAAGCTGATTCCACAGAGCGCTGCGGCCTAAGGAAGGCGCTCAAGCTGACAACAGAAACATGTGGGCGTGAAAAACGTGCGAGACGTTTCCGTCCGTTTCTCAACATCCAATGCTAACATTATAATTTAAGCTCTGGCTCCAACACAGATATTTCAGTCTTTAAACAGACTTTCGGATCATTTTTAGATTAAACTCTGGAGTTTTGTGATGCGTCCTGAACTACAGATTAATCATAAATCCCGTTTTCAGTGGGTATTGGCCTGTTAGCAATTTAGCATGTTGGCTTCTTTTTGGCCCACTTTCTGTGCATGACTGACATCTCCCAGAAACAGATCAGAAACGGATGACAGTTACATTAGAAGCATCACGGGATCTGTAAGCTCCCCCTGAGCATCATCCGCAGCTCAGACAGCTTTTCCATCGCTACCTTGCGAGACTTTCATCGTGAAATGTCACCAAATGTTTGCATTATCTACACACTCTCGAATACACTGCCTCTCTCGATTCGCCTCCCATCTAAACCTTTCTTCTAGAGTATGTGTCAAAAATAGTGACTCTGCACTCAAAACCTTCAGGTTACATGGCCTCACATTGTGTCTAAGGCTTAGCGTGTGCTCCTGCATGTCGCTCGTCTGCAGACGCTTCAAGTCTAAATATATGACAAGAAATGCAACGAAAACATAGCCCATGTATTTTGAAGTGCAGCACAGCCCAGACATACTTATTTGATGCCAACAGACTTGATTTGACTTATCCAAACCCTACAAATGATCAAATGAGCTCGACATTTTGCATGAAGCTGTGGTGTGGGCCTGTTGTATAAACATGTGTTT
>NC_051217.1:447500-550000 GCF_015220715.1 Pygocentrus nattereri | reverse complement strand
ATACTTTTCTGCTGAATTTTGCTTCTGGACCATCCCTTGAGATCCTTACCAGAGTCACCACGAATGAGGAATGAGCAAAACTGATTCATGAGGAACTAAATATAAAACAAAATTCATTTTCCTGTGACAAAAAGTGTTTACTAGGGTTGTTGTACACACACTATATTTAGCAGTTTAAAAGTAATTGCTCGTCTGCCTTTGCACACGTATGAACTTGAGTGGCATCCCATTCTTAATCCATAGGGTTTAATATGATGTCGGCTCACCCTCTGCAGCTATAACAGCTTCAGCTCTTCTGGGAAGGCGTTCCACAAGGGTTAGGAGTGTTTATGGGAATTTCTGACCGTTCTTCCAGAAGCGCATTTGTGAGGTCAGACACTGATGTTGGACGAGAAGGCCTGGCTCACAGTCTCCGCTCTAATTCATCCCAAAGGTGTTCTATGGGGTTGAGGTCAGGACTCTGTGCAGGCCAGTCAAGTTCTTCCACACCAAACTGGCTCCACGTCTTTATGGACCTGCTTTGTGCACTGGTGTGCAGTTATGTTGGTCATATTGTCATCGTCTGCTGAAGCTTTTTTAGAGTTCCTTTCACAGGAACTAAGGGGCCGAGCCCAACTCCTGAAAAACACCCCCACACCATGATCCCCCCTCCACCAAACTTTACACTCGGCACAATGCAGCCAGACAAGTACCGTCTCCTGGCAACCGCCAAACTCAGACTCGTCCATCAGATTTCCAGACGGAGAAGCGTGATTGGTCACTCCAGAGAACACGTCTCCACTGCTCTAGAGTCCAGTGGCGGCGCTTTACTCCACTGCATTCCACGGTTTGCATTGCGCTTGGTGATGTAAGGCTTGGATGCAGCTGCTCGGCCGTGGAAACCCATTCCATGAAGCTCTCTACGCTGTTCTTGAGCTGATCTGAAGGCCACATGAAGTTTGGAGGTCTGTAGTGATTGACTCTGCAGAAAGTCGGTGACCTCTGCGCACTATGCCCCTCAGCATCCGCTGACCGCTCTGTCATTTTACGTGGCCGACCACTTCGTGGCTGAGTTGCTGTCGTTCCCAATCGCTTCCACTTTGTTATAATCCCACTGACAGTGGACTGTGGAATATTTAGTAGTGTGGAAATTTCACGACTGGACTTGCTGCACAGGTGGCGTCCGATCACGGCACCACGCTGGAATTCTCTGAGCTCCTGAGAGCGACCCATTCTTTCACTAATGTCTGTAGAAGCAGTCTGCAGGCCGAGGGGCTCGGCTTTATACACCTGTGGCCATGGAAGTGACTGGAACACCTGGATTCAGTGATCTGGATGGGGGAGTGAATACTTTTGGAAATAAAGTGTATTTTTATATCTTAAACAGTATCTTTAAAATTGATCTTTATGACTCGATGTGCTGTTATAGTCAGATCACATGGGGCAGGACTCTTATGCAGGCTGGTTTTTTTTTCCTCCTTGTAATTTTTCAATTTGATAGCAACTAATTAATGCTATTACATTTACACCGCTCAGTTGCATGAAAATATTTGTTGGTTTAATTGTATCATGCTAGATCTACTCTCCTAAGATGTTCTTGTGTAGTCATTGCTTCTAATACAGTGGATAACTTAATGGTAACACAGTTTTCATGTGTTGTGAGGTGTTAATTTATCTATATGCATTAATGTATCTAACGCATCAAATCATCTTCTAGAATGATATCCCTTAGCGTATGGAGGGACAATATGCCTGTGATAATAAGTCTTCTGTTCAATAAAGAGTTTTGAGCAACATTTTCCCCCTACAAACATTGTGAGCGCCAGTTTTGTACTTCTTCATGCTTAGAAACCAGTCTAAAAAAAGAAGGAAAAGAACCTTCAGATTGAGATCATGTTCATTCCCTGAGGAGCTGCAAGGATAGGCACTAGAATGCTTGTTCATTATATTTGATTTGTACAGCCAGGTCTTGAATCTCTAATGAGCAGAGCAGAGATGAAGTGACTGTCAGTGGAGCAGCAATGAAAAGTTAGGCAACACTTCCCCTTTGACAGCTGCACGTAGGTCTGCCAGATGCAGGTGCCAGGAATAGGAATGGTAAGGATGGGCTGGAAAGGAAGCATCTTTAAAACTGGATTTCAGCTTTTTAAAGTTATGGAGTACATGTATTCTATTCTCTAAGCAATGGTAGGTTTTTTGCTATAATGATGCACAAACTGGCAGGCATCCAGCCAGTCGTAGACTCTATTAGGGACCACAGCCATATCGAATGAATATGTACATCAAGACAATATTAAGTCTACCTCAAAGACTCCTCACAAAAACCTGTTCACAGATGATTATGAATGATAGAACACACCTGAGACTATATCACTGGCATCAGGTCAAAAACTCATAAGTCCAGTTTTTATTTTTATGTCATGTAAATGTCGGCTCCCTTTTTAAACATTTAACAATTTAACATTTAACGAAAACAATCTGTACATTTACTCATTAGAAAAAGAAGCCAACAGAGAGAGAGTGCTGCTGGTAAGAACATAAAATCCTAATATTTAAGGTGCTCTTTGGCCAGGGGTTCAAAAACATGAGAAAGAAGTGAAATCCATGGTACTTTCTTTAGTGACTCTCCCTGACGAGGGCTCATGCCAAAACACATTCGATTTTTTTGCCCATGGATTTTCCAACTGATAGATTTCCTCAACAATTTTTACTTCTTCTACAAACCATTTTGCATATAAGGTTTTAGTAACACTTTACATTAAGGGTACATGACCTGTCAGTAGTTAAGGCATTTACTAATCAATAACTGAAATAATAAAAAAATCTGTATTTCTTTTTGCCTTTTTTTGCAATATTTCACATTTTTCTTACCTTTAAAGCTGAGTTATGCATACAGTATTACACACATAATTTACATCGCGGATATAGTTCATATTTACACGTGGTATTGTTGTCTGAGTGTTGTGGGTGCTAGGATGTGTTTTCGTGCCTCACCTTTTTTTTTTTGACTAACGTGTAAAACATGCAGCTGTGGTGAAAGAGATTTTACATTTGTTGTAAAGTAGCTTAAACATTTGGTTTTAAACCTTTTTGGTTTTAAGAGTATGAAGGTACTCTTTCTCACGAGTGTCGTGTGATTGTAGTAGTAATATGTGGCATCAGGCACGTCTCCTTTGACAGGGACTCTTATTCTGAAGGGCTGTGTGCGCTGTGTTCATCGGGTCTAGTAGTGAACAGACTGAGCCGAGCCAGCGGGAGGGCCCTAGCTGCACTGACCCGAGCGCTGACCTGGCGCGATACTCGCCCCTTTCTTTCGTTCTTTCGTTTTTTCTGAGACTCGAGGTTCAGCTTGTGTGAGTTAGTTGGAAACAGCACACGCTGCAGTATGAACATCTTTATGACTTTCATTAGTTAGCTAACGGGTTCTGTCCGTTTTACAGAAGTTTGTGGAACAGAACCAGTAGGTTAGCTGTGTGTTGGCTTCTCTTCATTGTCTGTGTACTACACTGACATAATTAGTGGTTGGTTAGTGTAGTGGGTAACACCTCTGCCTTCTACGCTGTAGACTGGGGTTCAATCCCCCACCTGGGTAACCACCCTACACTACACCAATAAGAGTCCTTGGGCAAGACTCCCAACACCACCTTCACCTCCCTGTGTAAAATGATCAAGTCGCTCTGGATTAGAGCGTCAGCAAAATGCCGTTAATGTAAATCTTCACATGCTGTATTGTTCTGTGTATTGTGTAGAAGCCATAAGATGATAGTAAAATAAGCTTTTTTATGCCTGTGAATTTCATCAATGCCATGTTTTTATATGAACCGTACTGTACTTACTGTTGTACAGTTGATGTACTGCTGTTCTTGAGAGGGCAAAGGAATGACTGTCAGTTTGGTATGTAATGATTAACCCCTGCTATTTTGTTTTTAATCAGTATGAATAATAAAGTGTGATTGGTTCATTACTTTGCTTTAGGAGGCACAAACATTACGGATTCATCATGTGTTATCAGTAATCGTTGCTTTCTTTATAGTGAATTGAGAATTGACACTGTGTAGTCTTGTATTGACACTGACACACCTCAACCAGCAAAACAGGAGCTTGTAAATTAAGCTTAAGATTAAGATTAAGAGACCCTTATTAGTCCCACAACGGGGAAATTTCACCTCTGCATTTAACCCATCCGTGATGTGAAACACCACACACACTCCTAGTGAGCAGACACACACACACTAGGGGGCAGTGAGCACACTTGCCCGGAGCGGTGGGCAGCCCAATCCACAGCACCCGGGGAGCAGTTGGGGGTTAGGTGTCTTGCTCAAGGACGCCTCAGTCATGTGCTGTTGAGTTCAATCAGCTGTACTAGATGTGGGGAAAGCACAAAAATGTGAATACAATTAAGGATTCTTATTCGGGGGTCACTGTAGGGTAAATCATTCCGTCATGAGGCGCTGAGAATCACTACAGGACTTAAAACATGTCACATTATTAAGCTTTTAATTTGATTAAACAGTCACTCGTGGGTAGAAACAGACAAGGTAGCACAAGAAACCAAAAAACCATAAACTCAAGACCTGACAGACAGAAACAGGCAAAGACAAGGGCTGCGTACAGAGCATGATGAGGCAGGAGGGCAGGATGATGAGAGGACGCAGATACAAAGAAACACACAGTTGACGTTGACAGGCACGATATTCCAGAGCAGTGTGTCTGGCGGGGATCTTCTGACAACGCTAATTAACACATGAATTCCTGATCAATTCAGGCACTGAAGAAAGCCTTCATGACCTTCGTCTTCAGTCATTAGTACATGTGTTAGTAATTCAGTCTTGTGGTTGTTAATATCCGACATTGATTTGTTCCTGATTAATGACTCATTACTGTCTGGTTAGTTATTCATAAGTAAATGTCTTTATTGCTGGCAGATCATGAACCCTTAATGTAAAAAATGTAAAAAAAAAAAAAGAAGTTTTGTTACAACAGCAATTAATCTGAACATACTTAAAATAAATGAACGAGAAGTGGAGGCAAATATCTTTCCCAAGAAAAAAAATCTTGTTTCTGACGCTGCAGTAGGAAGGGTACCCAGGCATAACTCCCATGCCCTACTTTCCTCCCACCCCCCCAGAGGAATGGTAAAGGTATAGTGGGCTCCTGCCATGCTTGGCCTGTCACGGAAGGCAGAAGCACAGTGTAGACAACCAGTGGGGGAGGGTTGGCAGTGTATTTAAATGAGAACGCTGGACCGCATTTCTCTCTCTCACTGGCCCTCAGCCATCCTTCTCTTTTGTCTTCCCCGCTCCATCTTTTCTCTGTCAGTGTCGAGCCCCATCTCATCACTGTAGCTAAAGGTGTCATCAGCATCTTCCTCATCAGAACGCATTTGGTGGTTCTGACTAATGTGCTGGGCATTTGATCTGTTCACAAGTTTTTGCTCTGGTGAGGATAAATATGAGCACATAGTTCAAGGTGACGGGACAACGACTGCATTAACCAGTGATGCAAGAAGGGCTTCCCCTAAATAACATGTTGTAGTGGACCTGTGTCGGTGCCCTTTGTTCTGCCTGAACAGCTATGACTTGCTGCTGTCTGAGTATTTCACTTATCAGAGTGTCTGTATCTACAGAGGTAGACACAGGGTTACTGGTCATCTCATCTACGACGCAATGGCTTTTTACGCATAAACGGCATACATGAGTGAATTAGAAATATATAGATATATATGGCATATTTTAATTAGCAAAAAAAAAATACTGCAGTAGAAATGACCAAAGCACGCATTCTGTATATGTTAACCTTTACCTTTATTGGATTGCTTTTCTACAGTATCCATATTCACCAAAAGGAATACAGATACTGTCATTAACTTTCATGTCCTGTGTGTAAACTTGGTCTTTCCCCTCTGGACCCCGCTGGTCCCAGAGCAGTCAATTACGGTGTGCCTGGAAGCTCCAGTCTGATTCCAGGTGCAGCAACAGTGTCTATCTTGCGGATGCAATGTGACAATGAGCTGTGAAAAACTGACACTTAAAAATCTGAATTATAACCCAGAGGACGGTTGTGATAGCCAGTGGAACTGCTCCTTGTCACATCACCCAGGGGCATGACTGGTATATTTATAATGATACAAACTTCATATACATTTTATAAGTCCGTATGAAAACAAACTCGGGAATATATGGCAATGCTAATGTGCATGTTGCTTTTTAAAAGACTCAAAATTAAGTTATTTATTTTTTAATTAATCCAAAAGATTTAGATTGTGTCTTTTTCTCTCTGTCCACATTGATCATGTGATAAAATCCTAAGGCACAGAGGGCATCTTTTCAGATAAAGTCATCATCATAACCCAAAATGCTGCACCTTATCTTCTTTCTGACAATGAGACAGTTCCCACCACCTGTCAGGCCTGTCTTAGTTCAAGCCTGCTATGTCAATCGTTCTGCACCCTGGGGGCTTGAGACAAGGAGATTTGGGGAAGGAGGAGGGGGGTCAGCATGACACATGGTGCTTATCCCGTGGGAGCTTTGTGATGCCCCTTGACATAATGAGGCTGTCTGGGTTAAGCATATTGGGGTAGGTGGAGCGTAATGTATGCATTTTTGCATGACATAGTGAATCCCACAGCCATGTGTCATGTACTGAACACACAGACACAAGGGACGGTGGCTAAATGGTGTGAAATCCTCCTAAATGAATGGTGAACTAATCATCATTTATAATGAATGTATTTCTAAAAATTGCAGTTCGTTATTTCTGTTCTCAGGCTGGGATCAATCAAAGCCTGTGCCTGAGTGTAAGGCTTAAGAAACCAACAGCACACAGGCCTTAGGCATGAAACTTCATTGTGACTATGGTGTGACAATGTTTGTCTATGGAAAACGAGTGACCTCTGTGACCCCAGCCCACTCCTCACCCCTTCTGTTTCTCCATCTCATGTCATTAGACTCAGGACAAGAAATGCATGTGTAGAAGCACTGACACTTCTCTTCCTACAAATAGGAAAATATCACCACTTATAATAAGAAATCAAAGTTATGGATAACGTGCAGGCATGAGAGGGTACACCAAATTATGTAATAACACCACTTATTTCCTCATGTAGTCTTAATCAACCTAAAAGTGCAATGCTATTACTCAGTCTAACGCTTTTTAAAATTAGAATATCAGGCCCCTCCTTTAAGATATATAATAATAGTTTTTACAGAACAAGGAACATCTGTGTGTTATTTTGCATTGCCATTATTAATACCCCTAATAAATTAATAAATTATTAACCCCCTTCATATTGAAAACAATGGAGATCCACACTCTAAAAGACGGGTCACTGCTTCAGGCAATGTCCTTTATTTGTGAGAAGGAAATGCAGAGGTGTGCTTTTGGCCTGTATAAGTGTAATTATATCATGTGCACCTCGAGGAACAGCAACCTTTTGTTTGTAAAGACCAGCCTGGGTTAGGCTACTTAGCTGAACAGCTTCACTGTCTGGGCCTGATATGAGTACATATAAACCAAGGAGTCCTCAAAACCACGCAGAACAATGCAGGTTTTTAACGCAGTGCTGTATGTGGGATGCAAGGTCAGGTGCATTCAGTTGCCTTTACTGATCCTTTTTGGCAAAGTGGCGATGTTCGACCCATCCTTGCTCATAAAGGACATCCTTACCTGGATGCTGCTCTTATATTCAATCATAGCCACCCATTTCTTTTTTTTCAAAATTTCACAGCATCACCAGCTTTTAGTTGCCCGTCTCAACTGTTTTGTATATATATATTGCATTGTCTGTGTGTGTGTGTGTGTGTGTGTGTGTGTGTGTGTGTGTGTATTTGCTGTTGTCAGAAGAGAACCTCGTATCTCCAAAATGGTAACTTTACAGTAGAAGGTTAAAACCTACTTTACTTTCAATGGAAGTCAATGGAACCAGAATTCTTTCCAAGTCTTTTTGGGTCATTTCTTTTAGTCTATTCATCATGAAATTTACACACAGTGTAAAGGGCAACATATACTTTCATATTATATCAAAAACTGGAAAATGTCAAAAATGGAGATACGAGGTTTTCTTCTGACAACAGCGATACTTATATATATATATATATATATATATATATATATATATATATATATATATATATATATATATATCTTGTCTTTGTAATGTTTTGAAAACGAGTCAAAGTGGAACTACAAGTCACTTTACATTTCGCACTCTGGCCAGATTTGGGCTCATCCCCTGCTCATCACTAAACATAACAAAGACATCCTCGCAGCAAAGCTGATAACATGAGTTTGAATAAACACCAAGAACTCCGGCTTAAACTTGCTTTAACATCTACCTGCTCATTTGATCGAGGTACCTGGCTTTTCCACGCATATATAACACGTGCTCCGGAGAAGATCTAAGCCCAGCAGTCGAGCAGATCCGTGAAGGCACAAAGCAGGCGGTGGGCGTGGCTGTGCATGTAGTGCCCGCCCCCAGGCTCAGCGGCTGTGCGTCTGTGATCCGAGCCTCAGGACCGAAGGACCGACGGCGGACCGCGGCGGCTGAGCGGCGGTGTTTCGGGTTCTGGAGTTCTAGCTGACTCGGGGAAGCTCGCTGCCCTGGCCGGCGTCGGGACGGAGCGGCTTTCGGGGTTCTCTGTTGATCCGCGCAGATTTGGGGTGCAGCTTGAGCCTCGGGAGCCTTTCGGGGTGAAGCGACAGCGTCCTTCGCGTGCTGAGGTGAGAGCCGCTCGTAGGCGCGGTGCTGGCGGTGCTGACGGTTTTCCGTCTGACTGATGACCGAACTTCGTGTCTCGGAAACCAGAGGACGGTTAAAACAACCCCGAAAACAGATGTTCATGCAGATGTGCAGCCAGCACTGCGCAGGAGAGTTGCGCAAGGCGGCTTGCGCTTGTCTAAGGACTGAGTCTTCTTTCTTTTCGGATGGTGAAATAGTTTGAAACCGGTCCTTTGACCCGATTGGATCAAAAGTTGTCTTGTTGTTTATTGAAGTGGGGTTACGGGGGGGGGGGGCGGTTGGGGGGCACCGAGGCAGCGTGTTTAAAGTGAGAGAACATAATGAATGCAGCGTTTTAATAACAACGAATTTAACACGCATTTGCTGCTGAGTCTGGTTGGAGAGGAGGAGCAGGGGAATCGGTTCTCCCTTCTGCGTTGTCCCGGGCACAGATGGGTCTGCAGGGCACCTGTGCCCAATGCTCAGCGCCAGCGTACCCACAGGGCTGTTCTCATGGGACATTTCTCCCATATTAGCTGAGCTGTATGAGAAGCCAGGCAGAGTGAACAGCTTCAGGAAGAACATATATATATATATATATACAGAGGACCCTATCGGCCAGAGAAAGGGCCTTTATTTCATACTTAATCTATTTGAGATGTCAGACAAGCTCAGACCATCTGAGTATCGCAAGCGCTGGACCGTACATTCCATAAATGATGCTCCTGATCAAAAAAACCTGGCAGCCAAGCTTCTGTAGTTTAATTACTTTTGAGGGTTTTTAATATTAAGATATCTTAATGTCTGCATTGGTGTAAACCTGCATCCGAATGAAGTGAGCTTCTTTACTGAGCTGATCATGCAGTCTGACAGTGGCCTGTGGTCTCAGGCTATTGCTACTCACGCTTTCCAGCCAAGTACTTCTAGGTGCCCGTTTGCTTAAGGAACTAAGTCTTGTTGCGTTTTCTAAGAGTTTTCTGCGCCTGTCCTAAAGCGGGCGAGTTTAACTCAGCTGTGCACTTCTCCACGGCAGTGTTGGCACAGAGGGATCCACTAAACGGGCTTTTAGCGAGAGGTTTCTGAGTTTAGATAAATTGCTGATGTTAGAACCACTAGAAGTTCTGTTGCGCAGGCCTTCGCGCGATAAAGTCAGAGTTAAAATCGCAGTTTCATGGTTTTCCTAATCCTAGATTTCTTCAGTAATTTTAAGTGCTGTTAGGATTCTAGAAGGTGCTTTTACATTAAGCTGGTTAGGTTCATTTGTTGTTTTAAAATAATGAAATGTGATAATATATATAAAAAAACACCTATAGCAGATAAATTAAAGATGAAATTGAAAGGCGTTCACTTTAACAAGAACTTCTCATTCCATTAGCAAACTGTGGACATGGAAAACTGCTTTCATGACGTTGGTGACTTCTCCTCAGTGGTCATCCTGCAGTGTAATAGACATGGAAAACTGTGTAAGGTAAACCAGAATGTACGGTTTTGTTCAGTTGTTACTGGTGCAGGTTTTTATGTGGTTAAACGTTGTAGGGATATTTGTTAGAGACTGTGAGCTCTTTGAGCCGCTGTTGCCATTTTTGGAATTCCTATAGTCATTCCTTGTCTGTGGATTTGTTACAGTCTAAATGGCGCTATAAGACTTCAAAGGCGGCATTCACTTAATGAACAGTGTGATGTTTATGGTTAGACCATTTGATAGTTGCACACATAAGAATGCTTCACTTTTCGCAGTGCCTGTTATTATTATGCTTTGGACGTGTTTTATAATCACTACATTAGTTTTGGTGTCTTGTTTAAATTAACAAGCTGCTGATCTGAGCAGTTGATAGAGTTCGGCTGCTGATCCGAGCGGTTGAGGGAGTTCAGCCGCTGATCCGAGTGGTTGAGGGAGTTCAGCCGCTGATCCGAGTGGTTGAGGGAATTCAGCCGCTGATTTGAGCGGTTGAGGGAGTTCAGCCGCTGATCCGAGCGGTTGAGGGAGTTCAGCCGCTGATCCGAGTGGTTGAGGGAATTCAGCCGCTGATTTGAGCGGTTGAGGGAGTTCAGCCGCTGATCCGAGCGGTTGAGGGAGTTCAGCCGCTGATCCGAGTGGTTGAGGGAGTTCAGCTGCTGATCTGAGCGGTTGAGGGAGTTCAGCCGCTGATCTGAGCGGTTGAGGGAGTTCAGCCGCTGATCTGAGCAGTTGAGGGAGTTCAGCCGCTGATCCGAGCGGTTGAGGGAGTTCAGCCGCTGATTTGAGCGGTTGAGGGAGTTCAGCCGCTGATTTGAGCGGTTGAGGGAGTTCAGCCGCTGATCCGAGCGGTTGAGGGAGTTCAGCCGCTGATTTGAGCGGTTGAGGGAGTTCAGCCGCTGATCCGAGCGGTTGAGGGAGTTCAGCCGCTGATCCGAGTGGTTGAGGGAGTTCAGCTGCTGATCTGAGCGGTTGAGGGAGTTCAGCCGCTGATCCGAGCGGTTGAGGGAGTTCAGCCGCTGATCTGAGCGGTTGAGGGAGTTCAGCCGCTGATCCGAGTGGTTGAGGGAGTTCAGCCGCTGATCTGAGCGGTTGAGGGAGTTCAGCCGCTGATTTGAGCGGTTGAGGGAGTTCAGCCGCTGATCTGAGCAGTTGAGGGAGTTCAGCCGCTGATCCGAGTGGTTGAGGGAGTTCAGCCGCTGATCTGAGCGGTTGAGGGAGTTCAGCCGCTGATCTGAGCGGTTGAGGGAGTTCAGCCGCTGATCCGAGTGGTTGAGGGAGTTCAGCCGCTGATCCGAGCGGTTGAGGGAGTTCAGCTGCTGATCTGAGCAGTTGAGGGAGTTCAGCCGCTGATCCGAGCGGTTGAGGGAGTTCAGCCGCTGATCCGAGTGGTTGAGGGAGTTCAGCCGCTGATCTGTGCGGTTGAGGGAGTTCAGCCGCTGATCCGAGCGGTTGAGGGAGTTCAGCCGCTGATCTGAGCGGTTGAGGGAGTTCAGCTGCTGATCCGAGTGGTTGAGGGAGTTCAGCTGCTGATTTGAGCGGTTGAGGGAGTTCAGCCGCTGATCTGAGCGGTTGAGGGAGTTCAGCCGCTGATCCGAGTGGTTGAGGGAGTTCAGCCGCTGATCCGGGCGGTTGAGGGAGTGCAGCCGCTGATCCGAGTGGTTGAGGGAGTTCAGCCGCTGATCTGAGCGGTTGAGGGAGTTCAGCCGCTGATCTGAGCGGTTGAGGGAGTTCAGCCGCCGATCCAAGTGGTTGAGGGAGTTCAGCCGCTGATCCGAGCGGTTGAGGGAGTTCAGCCGCTGATCCGAGCGGTTGAGGGAGTTCAGCCGCCGATCCAAGTGGTTGAGGGAGTTCAGCCGCTGATCCGAGCGGTTGAGGGAGTTCAGCCGCTGATCCGAGCGGTTGAGGGAGTTCAGCCGCCGATTCGGGTGGTTGAGGGAGTTCAGCCGCTGATTGAGCGGTTGAGGGAATTCAGCCGCTGATCCAAGCGGTTGAGGGAGTTCAGCCGCCGATCCGGGCGGTTGAGGGAGTTCAGCCGCTGATCCGGGCGGTTGAGGGAGTTCAGCCGCTGATTTGAGCGGTTGAGGGAGTTCAGCCGCCGATCCGGGCGGTTGAGGGAGTTCAGCCGCCGATCCGGGTGGTTGAGGGAGTTCAGCCGCTGATCCGGGCGGTTGAGGGAGTTCAGCTGCTGATCCGGGCGGTTGAGGGAGTTCAGCCGCCGATCTGGGCGGTTGAGGGAGTTCAGCCGCTGATCCGGGTGGTTGAGGGAGTTCAGCCGCTGATCCGGGCGGTTGAGGCAGTTCAGCCGCTGATCCCGGCGGTTGAGGGAGTTCAGCCGCTGATCCGGGTGGTTGAGGGAGTTCAGCCGCCGATCCGGGTGGTTGAGGGAGTTCAGCCGCTGATCCGGGCGGTTGAGGGAGTTCAGCTGCTGATCCGGGCGGTTGAGGGAGTTCAGCCGCCGATCTGGGTGGTTGAGGGAGTTCAGCCGCTGATCCGGGTGGTTGAGGGAGTTCAGCCGCTGATCCGGGCGGTTGAGGCAGTTCAGCCGCTGATCCCGGCGGTTGAGGGAGTTCAGCCGCTGATCCGGGTGGTTGAGGGAGTTCAGCCGCTGATTTGAACAGTTGAGGGAGTTCAGCCGCTGATCCGGGTGGTTGACGGAGTTCAGCCGCTGATCCGGGCGGTTGAGGGAGTTCAGCCGCTGATCCGGGCGGTTGAGGGAGTTCAGCCGCTGATCCGGGCGGTTGAGGGAGTTCAGCCGCTGATCAGAGCTCTTGAATTTTTTAAAGAAAGCTGGTGATCTGAGGCTGATTTACTCCAGTAAACCTGTTTATTTATTTATTTTGGCTGATTTGATCCTCAGTCCAGCTCACAGTGTGCACTCTCTCGTCCACCCCCCAGCACTTATCTTAGATGACTGGGAAAGGCACTGCAGAAAAATGGAGGTCATCCCTCATTTCTCAGCACTAGCTTCTAGCTCACCTTTGTTGGGGGTGTTTCTGTCCAGTATATGTGACACTGAGTGCTTTGCCAATAATGGGTTTGGGGCCTTTTGCCTCAGAAAGAATTAATTGAAGTGAGATGCGTGTAGTAGTCAGAATGCCTCAGTTTACAAAGGTTCGTATAGAGACTTCGTCTGTATGTGTTGTGTAACATTTAAATGCCCCTCCAAACAAAACACAGGAATATGAGCTCTTATGAGGGGGAGCCTATTGGCCTGCTGATTCAGGCAGCTACAAATTGTCAGATACAGAACCCGAATTTCATGATAACCCATAACTGACTATCTAGAGGGAACTGATTGTGTGCATGTCCTCCAGTTTTTTACGCTTATCGTTCCAGTATTATTGTGTAGTTAAAACAGAACAACATTACTTATACTTGATATACGTGACAAGTCGGGCGCTATTTATGTGTTTACGTGAAGAGTCAAATGAAGGAGCAGTGTGGATGAAAAGGAACATTATGCCTGACCTTCACCAATCTTAGACCGAGTTCTCTCTCTGTGCTCTTTCAGTGCACAAATCCATCAAATCTGCTTTTGCACTTTGTGTGCAGTTACATATTTACACCAGAGAGGTCTCCAAATACCCAGATGTTACATAGTGCAGCTTTAAATAAAGGTTATAGAGAAAATAGGCCGGTTTATTGGTCAGTTTAATGATCTTTCTTTGTTCTTTGAATGCAGCTATTACAGTATAAGCCTAAAGTGGATTAATTGGCTGATAAGCTGTTTTGCTTGTTAGCTATTGATGCTTGGTAGCTCCCAGCTAACGACAGCCATGAATAAATAAACATTACTTACCACTTCACTCCAAACATTATAGCAAAGTTAAAACTTCTGCTGCTTTTTTAAGACAGTAAATGTGTTTTCTGCTTTCTGTCTTTTGTGTGTACTTGCCTCAACCCATCTGGTAAACACCTAATTCACCTTCTGTTCATGTCAACATAAATAAAGTTAAAGTTATTGGAAATAATTGCTGTCAGGTCAAATAGTTATGAAGCGGTGATTATATAATAACTGTGATGGGCCTTGGGAAAGGAAGGTGTTTGGAGACTCATGTCGTCACTGAACTGAATGGAAGTGAATTATCTTGTAGTTTATATGTCGCTGTAAAGTAAGAGTCCGGTTGCATTATAAGAGAAGCTGCTAAGGGTGAAGCATGATTTCAGCTGGTCTAGCACGGCTCTGTAACTCTTCAGTAACTGTCTTTTGTGGTAAGTGCATGGAAGCTTCATGCGTTCCTCCCATTCTGTCCCCCTAGGGCAGTCAAATCCAGTGTCAGACCATGCCGTTCACGTTTTCATAAGGTATGCTATATTTTTGAAATCTCATTGAAAACGTCACACTGTCTGAAAGAAAATGTTCTTGTGTTGCTGTTTTGAAAACAGTCAATCGTTGTGCTCACAAGACATCGTAGGTTTTAATATGTATCGCTCTAGAAGTGAAACAGCTTATGTGCGAGTCCCTGTTCTGACTTCTCTTGGCTTAGCTAACCACATTAGTGTTTCTCTGGCTAGTGTAATGGGATTTCCCCAGACAAGTGGTTAGGTCAGGCTCTTGAGCGGTGAGGGAGGCTTGTAATAAAACAGTGTATAAACACCTTATAACAGCCTTATTTTGGGTTAGCAGTCTCAGAAAATGCTTAGCTGAGGGCTCTACTTTGAAGGACATTGATGAGTGGACGAACGGTTTGCCGTTTTTTCAGGAATTTAAGCAACATGTTCTTTCTCAGGGTGCTTATGGATTCCGCTGTCTGAGAACATATAACAGTAAAAGGCCGTGTCTTCTGCATCCTGCAAATATGAAAGATCATGTCCAGTGTTGGCTTTGTTTTCTTCATAAAGCGGCTTTTTCGCAGTCTAAAGAGCCGGTGTGCTATTTTTCTGAGCCTCTCCCTTTAACTAAATCAAACCGATGTTCACTCCTACTGACTCAGGCATGTTTCTTTATGAAATTGGACTCCTCTAGCTTCTGGTGTTTCTCTCCTTCTCTCGCTCCAGCAGCAGTTTAGACCGTGAATAGTTTCCTCTCCTCCTGCCCTCCTTCTCCTCCCCCTACTTGCTCTTTTGGTTTTGGCAACACGTCTTTGCTGTACGTTTGTACGTGAAGCTGTAGCTGTGACTTTCTTTCATGTTCACAGCACCTCTGGTAGAACAGTCCTTGTGAACTTGGTAGTGGACAGAGAACTATTTTAGCTCTAACAGACTTTTCCAGCTGCTGTCTCATCCACTGGCCTTGGTGTTGTCATGGTAGAATTTGTTTGACGCTCGGATACTAATACCAATAATGATTTAATATTTCATCTTTAGTAACAGTGAAATGTTGTTTAAATTTAGCTTTTAATTGGAGCTCTTCACTTAAGATCTAGAACTAAAAGTAAGCTGTCATACACAGACTGCTCAAACACTCTCACCCCACGGGAAAAGATACACAGCGAAATGACGGCGTACAGTGTGAGGCCGTGTTTATGTCAGGATAGATTTGTTTCGGGTTCATTCTTTTTTTCCTTTGGTATCAGATTCATCATTTCTGCTGATATTAGCCCGGCACCAGTACTTCCGGATTGGGGCCATCTCTATATTTTATTATTATTAACATGCCTGCATTGAACTTGTGGTTAACACCAACAACTAACCTTATTCCAACAACGAAGCACATTGTTGAAACTCATTTTGAAACCAAACCAACCAATTTTGTTGGTCTTTTCTCTGTTTTGGGATCTGCAGGGAATGGCCTGGTGTATCCTGTGAACATCATTGTTTTAACTGTCACCGTATCATTAAACCCGTGCACTACACCACTGCTCAGAAATCACAGACCATCCTTTATTAATTTGATTTCCAGTGAAAATGGATTAAATGGATAAAGTTATTCATTCAAGAGATATTTTTAGAAGATTTGATGTAAGATTGGCATTTTGCTTAAGGGAAACTCAAAAATGAAGGGGAAAAAACGAGTTTCCAGAATTGGAATTTAAAACAATGTTCAGAACATAAAGAAATGAGACTAACAATGATAGAAGACCTAGCAGACAACCAAACCTGTCACCATCAGATCAGGATCAGTGGATATAAAAAGTTGTTACTGAGAAAAGGAAATTGACAAAAAAGAAGAAACTGCAAGTCAAACAAAGAAGCTGCTGGTGTTCTGAGAACGATGAACTGACCAGCCCAGAGCCCAGAAGCAGAAAGTGTTCTAAGACCGAACTTTGGATTTCTTTGATATTACTGATATTTTTTTTATTACATTTAGTTGGTAAACCCTGTCATTTTCTGCTCTGTGGGTTTTTTCTGCTGACGTTTATTTGTGTTTACATGTACGCCTCCTTTTTTTTCATTCGTATGTTTATACTATTCCATGTGTGCATCCTGGAACGCTGCTTTGTCTCGTCCCTTTTTGACGTGTGACATGAATATGTTATTGGTCTGGCACAGTCGATTGAGATCCAATGAACAGTGCAATAAAAATAACAAACGGATTGGTTGGCAAACCAACACCAAGCTGGATGTTTATGTTTACTACTTAAATCTGTGCCCGATGAACTCTTGTTTTCTAAATGCTTTGCTGAGTGTGGAGTGCCTCTGACTTCTGTGATCTCTCACTGCTTCCTTGGCCAGAAGGAGAAATGCAAAGAGAGGATTTTATGAGAGCTTGCTGTGGAAAAAATGCCTGGCTTTTTCCCTACCTAACTCCTCCCCAGTTCTTCTGAGCGCTAGTAAAAAAGAAGCATATCTAATTCAGGATGTCTCATGTCCTCCTTTGTGGGAGCAATCAGATTTGAATGATGAGATTTAAAAAAAAACACATCCATGTCCTCAACTACAACAATGTTGATGTAGCTCTAATTACCATCTGATGTCTTCGAGGGACTTCTGCTCTGAAGGGATTGGGATCTTGTGCATTTTTTAGCAACTGAATGATTTCAGTATGGTTTTAATGGGCAGCACTTGAATGAAAACTGCACATTTACGAGGAGGTCCCACTGTTGACCATCTTCCTGATGAGGAAATGTTCCAGCTGCAAGGCTCCTGACACTTGTAACCCAGCATGAGGTCCACACACAATGCGGAGCTGCCTGTGAAATCAGACCCAGTCAAGTCTCCAGTTATATCAAGATCCATATGAGTCAAATCCAGCGCTGCAGCTTTTTCTGCAAAGCTTAGGCTCTTATATGGGCCATTCTCAATTAATCAGGTCAAGGCGCTGTTGGTTCAGCTCTTTTACAGGATTGGGGTCGTAGACACATTTTGCACTGATAGTTTTTAAAGTGTACTTGAGTAATTTAACTTCGAGAATAAGCAAAAAATCAGAAGCATAATCTATACACATCAAACTAGCTGGTCAGGCCGGTATTTCCAAAAAGCTTTCAGGGGGAAAAAGTCACGATCATGTGGTAGGGCAATTGATCAACTATTCATTGTGCTGCTGTGTGACGATTGCTGTTTCTTGAAAGCTGCTGGCAAACCAGGCCCATGACTGAGCTTCCCAGAAGCCTGAAAGCCCCAAAAGTCTTTTATTTATACAAACTGTATCAAAAGGGTTAGAGATACCGACCAGTGTCAGATGGGGTTTGAACTAATCCACCTACCATAATAGCAGTGGAGGCATTAAGTTTGTTTTCATAAAATAAATACATAAATAAATAAGTTGGCAGAGCAGAAAACTGATTATCCCGTCAGTCTAATGCATGTAACTTTGTGCATATTCATCTGAGACTTACTTTGAATTCTTACATGCATTAGACATTTTGGCACCTTGAACATCACAGACTGCTGTATAGTGTTTACCATGGATTTAATGGTGGCCTGAAATTGACTGCAGATGTTGGCTTCGAGTGTGCTTAACAGGGTGGTTAGACTGCAGGGTAAATTTGTTCCAAGGAAGGAAAATAATAGGGAAAACTGTCATTTTTGCTTTGTAAGAGCCAATTGTGCTCAAATGTCATGTGATAGAAACAGGGCTAACATTTCTGTTGAGCGCACTCTGGAGTTTAGCCGAATGTCGGGCAGTTGAATCATGAGACCAAAAGAGAGTAACTCTTCACTGGCTGGCGTGACATCTCTTGAGTTTATAATATGCTTTTTAATTGTGTTGTCCTTATCAACTTCATATAGTCTTTTAAACCGTCAGCTTTGTTGGACGTAGTTTGGAGACAAAAGGAGAAGCTACGACTCATCAGACCAGCTATCTGCTTCCTGGTCCTAAGGCTTCGGCTTCCCTTTCATTTGTTTTGAGTTTCAAAGCTGGCCAGCTGTTATACTGCTGAGAGAACAGGCTTGTGGCAAGTCCTGCTGGTAATGTAATGACTCTGTGCCGTGGGGAAATTCAATCCGTCATCGCCTCTTTAACTTTATGAACGGAGGCAGAGCCGCAGGTCGCTGTTCACCGTTTCTCTGCTCGCTGGAGGTCAGGGAACCGGCCCTGTGACCGGATCGATCCCCAGAGCTGACGACACATGACTGAGGTGTCCTAGGTGTAGGTGTAGCAAGACGCCTAACCCCCAACTGCTCCTCGGGCACCGTGGATAGGGCTGCCCACCGCTCCGGGCAAGTGTGCTCACTGCCCCCTAGTGTGTGTATTCACTAGAGTGTGTGTGTGGTGTTTCACTTCACGGATGGGTTAAATGCGGAGGTGGAATTTCCCCGTTTGTGGGATCAAATAAGTATCACTGAACTCGGTATCAGTACTGGTTCGTCTGGCTGCTGCTTTGCCTAGGAAGCTGTTATAACTGCAAAGGAGAGACCGACTACATAATAATGCCTATGGATTTTATGGGATGTTATTAACGCTCCTCTAGGTGAAATGTGTAGGTGCCCCAATACTTCTGTCCATACAGTGTAGCATAGCTAGCTAATGCACTTCATTTAAAATCAGCTCGATTTCAATGATTTAACTGTGAAGGTGCGTTGAACACATTTATACTAACAACTTCTTAATTCTGCACAGGTTACTCAGTATGGCAAAGGACTCTGTATTAGTGGGTACTAAAAAATATGCACATGTACTTTTACATGGCCTAAAAAAATGATCAAGATATCAGTCAACATACTTATTCAGTTATTCAGCTAACTACAGATTCTGTTATGCACATATTAAACTGAGAGAAATGTACTGAATTTACTGTGTCACAAATACATGTACATTAGCTACTCTATTATTAGATTTTTCTTTTTTTAATTTTCTGCTCCAGTATAATCCCTGGCCTAACCTGGCCACCCCATTGTAAAAATGCTGGCTACACCCAATAATTGGTGAAATGTGTTCAGGGAATTGTGTCCTATATTGGACAGTTTTCTAGGACAATGGGTCAGAGGTTTATGGTTCAAATCTTGGCTAAAATATCTTCTTATAGGTTAGTATATATAAGTATATATATACTGTTACAAGACAGCAGTGCGTCCTGCTATGATGGACGGTTTGGAGACTGTGGCTCTGCCTAAAAGACAGGAGGCTGAGCTGGAGGTGGTGGAGATGAAGATGCTGAGGTTTTCGTTGGGAGTGACAAGGATGGACAAGATTAGAAATGAGCAGATCAGAGGGACGGTGAAGGTGGAGCAGTTTGGAGATAAAGCCAGAGAGGCCAGGTTGAGATGGTTTGGACATGTGTTGAGGAGGAATAGTGGATATATTGGGCAAAGAATGTTGGAGATGGAGCTGCCGGGTAGAAGGAGAAGAGGTAGACCTCAGAGAAGGTTTATGGATGTAGTGAAGGTGGACATGGAGATGGTTGGTGTGAAAGTAGAGGAGGCAGTGGATAGGGCAAGATGGAGGCAGATGATCCGCTGTGGCGACTCCTAAAGGGAGCAGCCGAAAGAAGAAGAAGAAGAAGAAGAAGAAGAAGAAGAAGAAGATATATATATATATATATTTGTTTTTGCTATGGTCTTCCACTGAATCTCCACATACTTCAGCATGGTAGCCTTACAAAATTGCGCATTAGCTCATTTATTACTTGAAGAACGACACATTCCTGATATCTTCTTTAATTTGCTTGGTAACTTGCTGGTAATCTCATAAACAAAAACCGTAAAAACTCATTCAGTGTGTCAGAACAAAAACTATAAAACATACGAAACTCGACGTAAAAACTCATCGTCAGCATAGCTGATAATGAATGCTTTACAGAGGGAATAAAAGTCTGCTGTGTTTGTTCAGCTCTCTGAGAAAAAAGTGCTGGTTTTAATTGAGTCTCATGGGCCTTTAGTGATTTTAGTCTCTGACTTGTAACTGTGAATTCCCCTCTCCTGCTACTTTGAGCCCCCCCTGGTCCAGTCTGACATTTCTGTCTCCCGCTTAATCACGTAGCTTCAAAGCCGTGTTTTGATGCCTCTACCTCCCCACTTTCAGGAGACCGAAAGGGTTCTGGGAAACAGCGGTGGATAATGGAGGAGGCGTAGCTGTTTTGAGAGATCATTAAAGAACACGAAACAGTCTGAAAACAGCTGCTGTTGAGAAACTGTAGTAGTGGTGTAGCAGTTCTCCAAATCCATGGTTTGGTTCATACCTTGGTTTTTGTTTGTTTTTTGAGCGCTCAAGAACATAGTAGATTAACTAATCTTCACATAAATGAACTACGTGAGCAACAATAAATAAATAGAATACTAATTTTGTGATTTACATGACTTAAAGTTAGTAGTGGGCAGTATGGGCAAAGATTTATATCGTCGTAAGTAATATTACAGACAGGTTTGATATATATCACGGTACAGCGTGTTAATGTGTAGTTTTGGATGCTTAATTAAACCTTTCTTGTAGATTAAGGAAGGCATATTATTCTGGTTGTCTGACTTTCAATAAGAACCATATTTAATGACTAAGGTAAATCTAAATAATTTTTATTGGGTAAAATAGTAAAAACAGAAATGAACAATAAATTGACAGATGTCACTATTGCTTGCTAACCCTAACGAGATAAAATACGTAAAGCCTGCTTAATAGTGTAAAAGTAATTTCAACAGGTATATCACCCACTACTACTTATATAGTTAAGTGTTTTATTTCATTAGTAATGTAATGAGAGCTCAACAGGCTGCACCAGGTGTGGCAGCAGGTGGGGGCAGGATACGAGACCATGGACGTTTGTATCATGGTTTCAGTCTCGGTTTCAGCGACGCAGAAAAACACTGCATTTTCCCCACATTTCGGGATTTTACTCGTGTGTTTTTTTGAGCCACATTTCATGCTTGTCCCACAAAACTGGGCTATTTGAAAATGTTTTCTCGGGTGCATATTATATTCGCAGGGTGCTTTTTGTTTTAAGAGTACTTTCTAAATGTACCACAGCCATTGAAAGGGGGTGATACTTTGATTGCAGACAGTAGAAAATGATAACATATCATCTCATGAATGTTTCGTGATCCTAGTTTTGAATAGCTGGCAACACTGCAGCACTGTCGCTGTATGGAGTTGAACACAATGTAATTACAGCCGTTTAACAGAAACTAAATAAATTAATACTTTTAGTTTTTGATAAAAATTTAAGTATATTCCCCACAATCACCCCTTACACCTGCCGGGGCTTCGTTTTTATATTTAAACATTAGACTTCATCTGGTATGAACTCTTTCAGTTCTAAGATCACGAGGCGTTATTCGGGGTTCAGGTACAGGCTTATCTGTTACTTCCTTCTTGAGTGACTGACATCCTGTGGGACGTACCTTTATTGTTCATGTATCCTGGCTTAAAGGCCAGAGGTAGAGATGCGCAGTCAAAAAAAACAGGAATAATGTGGGGCAAAGTTACTTTTCAGGAAGTGTGCAAGGCCAAACCATGGAAAGGATGTCCTTTATCGCCAGTTGTCTGAAGAGTAAACTTCGCTTTATGGGTAGTGAAGTCTTTATAGGGCTTGTCACTGGGGCAGAAAGAAAGACGGGCTTTAGATGTGTTGACTTCTGTGGGCAAGCGTTGGTTTCTTGAAGAAAAACAGGAGTGGAGACTCGAAAGAAGAGAAAAAGGAGTTTAATGAACGCGCGTCTTCCCGACAAAGCAAGTCTGACTAAGTTTACAAAAACCATGAACTTATAGTCACCCAGGTAACCCACACGCTGTAGTTGTCACCCAGAAACCCCCCCTACTTGATGGGCAGCTGCCTCTATCTTTGTAAATAAAATAGAGGTGTTGAGGCCCACCTAGGAATTTACATTCTCCCCCATCTAGAAGCCAGGATGTCTCCGAGATGTCCCTTCAACAAACGGCATTGCTAGATTGGGGAGCTATAGATAACCAGATGTGAAATAGGTTAACCACTGGAGGTCGTAACATGACAAAGGACCCGCTCTCCACAGCCCTCGCACATCACCCAAGAGAGACATACAAAATGCAAACGAGATTAACGCAAAAGGCGAGGGAAACAGAAGTTACATAAAAAGTTAATAAAAGCAAATAAAGTAAAATAATATTTAACAGACGTTTTCAGTTTTGTGTTTCTTGAGAAATGCGTCCAAATGTAGAAGTCTGTGATTAAAACAGAAATAGTTTAACTGGGCAACATATAATCCCTGTGATTAGTGCTAAACGTCATTGACTTGGTAGCAGCAAAGTGTTTAAAGTCAGCCTGAACGTTTGTTTTCAGTGATCTCTAGTTGACCAAGCTTCATTTTCTGTCTGTGCCAGACTCAATAAAATAATCTTACATGCTTTGTTTTCCTTGTTACTATGTACCTCCTTTACAAGTAAGATAAAGATCTATTCAGTGCTTTGCTATCTCTTTCAGTAGGTTACCATGGAAATCAAACAGCCTCACTTTAAACGTGCTCCGTCAGTCAAAGGGTGTTGAATCCAGGTGTGTGTGTTTATAGCTATAATGTTCGTTTGCAGTCGTGTACCTGGGAGGGCGACATGCTGAGTGAACACACAGAATCGTGCTGTTATCAGGTCACTGTGTTTTTGCATTAGGACCAGTAAATGTGTCATTCATGCACAGACAATAACGCTTTCCGTGAGCTCCTGCACCAGGTTTTAATTGGTCAGTGTCGCTTTGCACAGCTGGGAGACACTCTTGTGGTGAAGTAACACAAGCAGGAAAAGAGCTGAAAGTGTTTAGCCTCGTTAGCCAGGCAGTTGGAAACCTATTGCGACAGCAAGAGTCTGCTGCAGGTAATTAGTCAAAAATGCTGGTGGCAATATATTATACATGAGTCCAGATGCTAATTCAAGTTAACATTAGATGAAACATAGTATTCAATATCCAGCGATAAAGGGTAATTAACCAATCAAGGAAGAAAGCAGAGCCTAACATCAAGGGGCATGCATTAATATTTCAGCTGCTTCCAGCAATGTCCCAGTATGATTCTATTAAAGCTTGCACCTCACTCGCTCTGTCTCTGTTCATTTTGCCCTCCAGCTGTGAAATAAAAGAAAATCACATGTGTTAGAAGCCTGTAATGGTTTCTGAGCAGTATGCATCACGGAGCCTGATATTGCTGGTGAAACCCAAATATTACCACTTTAATCTTTTCTATCTGTAAGACATTTGAAACTACTGAGCTCTGTATGTAACTGCCGTGTATATGAATATGTATTATTTATGTGTGTTTGTGTTTTTTAAAGTGTGAATCTTTCTCTCTGTTTCTGTTTACAGCTAATGAGAACGAGGGAATATAGAGAGCGACGAATCTTGTACGTATATCTTGAGCTGCAACAGAGGACTAATGGTATGTGTTTTGGATCTTCACAGTTCTTCCTTTTATGTTATTTCTATAATGAGACGAATTGCTTGCTGTTCTGTCATGGACATTTAACAAATTATCAGGTTTAAAAGTACAAACTAAAAGAAAGACCAAAGAGCAATTTATAGCTATCTAAGCTCCATAGAGATCTAATTTTGGTACAAACAGTGCTAAATTAAGTATATTTACATTTACGGCATTTGGCTGACGCTCTTATCCAGAGCGACTTACAGTTTGGTCATTTTACCCAGGGATGCCAAGGTGGTGTTGGGAGTCTTGCCCAAGGACTCTTATTGGTGTAGTGTAGGGTTTTACCCAGGTGGGGGATTGAACCCCAGTCTACAGCCTAGAAGGCAGAGGTATTACCAACTACACTATCCCAACCACTGTGTATATATATATATATATACAGTTAATTCCAAGCATACCTTTTCACATTCTTCTGTCTTTTACATCACAAGTCTTTTACTGGATTTTAATTTCATGCAACATTTTTACAATAGTCCCTCTGGCAGAAGCTCTAAATCAGAAGATCTAGATCTTGGTTCCAACATGCAGTTGTTAGTCACTGGGTGATTTGACTGCATTCTTAACAGTCCCACACCTATTTTCTAAGATACACTGACTCTCATGCATTTAGTCTAGTGACTAAACAAAAACATTTTAGGCTTCATTTGAGTAGTCCAAATTTCGGTTTGCAGAGGGTTGTTCAGTGACAATTATCGCTAACCTCTGACAAGAACAGGTCAGCAATATTAATAAAGATCAATTACAGTATAAATATTGACCTCTTGGTAGTTTTCATGTTTTATTATCATAGAACATTAAATCACAGTTGATTCATTTATTAAATTAATAAACAGAAAGACTCACAGCAAAGTGCGAACAGATCTCTGCAAAGCAACTTATGTTAATTGCAAATATAAAACACAAAGTACAGTACATGGTTGCATAAGTACACTAATTGCCTTATTATGACTCTACTAAACCTTCATTGTTGAAGCCAATTGGTATTAAGTCATATATGTAGTTAAATGGAGATCATCTGTGTGCACTCAAGGGGTTCCAAGTGATTATATGAATGCACTTGTATGGAGAATGTCCAGCTTCTAGTGAGTTTGTGTTTACATGCATAGATTTTTGCCAATCCGATTGAATACATTCTGATTAGCCAGTGGTGAAGCAGTGAAGTGAAGCCAATAGTGAAGTAGTGAAGTGAAGCCAGTGGTGAAGCAGTGAAGTGAAGCCAATAGTGAAGTAGTGAAGTGAAGCCAGTGGTGAAGCAGTGAAGTGAAGCCAGTGGTGAAGCAGTGAAGTGAAGCCAATAGTGAAGTAGTGAAGTGAAGCCAGTGGTGAAGCAGTGAAGTGAAGCCAGTGGTGAAGCAGTGAAGTGAAGCCAATAGTGAAGTAGTGAAGTGAAGCCAGTGGTGAAGCAGTGAAGTGAAGCCAGTGGTGAAGCAGTGAAGTGAAGCCAGTGGTGAAGCAGTGAAGTGAAGCCAATAGTGAAGTAGTGAAGTGAAGCCAGTGGTGAAGCAGTGAAGTGAAGCCAGTGGTGAAGCAGTGAAGTGAAGCCAGTGGTGAAGCAGTGAAGTGAAGCCAGTGGTGAAGCAGTGAAGTGAAGCCAGTGGTGAAGTAGTGAAGTGAAGCCAGTGGTGAAGCAGTGAAGTGAAGCCAGTGGTGAAGCAGTGAAGTGAAGCCAGTGGTGAAGTAGTGAAGTGAAGCCAGTGGTGAAGCAGTGAAGTGAAGCCAGTGGTGAAGCAGTGAAGTGAAGCCAGTGGTGAAGCAGTGAAGTGAAGCCAGTGGTGAAGCAGTGAATTGAAGCCAATAGTGAAGTAGTGAAGTGAAGCCAGTGGTGAAGCAGTGAAGTGAAGCCAGTGGTGAAGTGAAGCCAGTGGTGAAGTAGTGAAGTGAAGCCAGTGGTGAAGCAGTGAAGTGAAGTGTGGTGCCACACACTTCTCTGTCGACTGTAATGTTACGTTGGCCCCATGTGCAAGTTCACACGGTTTTGCTTTTCCAAGAAAGATCTCAGTGCATTTACTTCTTTATTGAAATGTTTAGTCTTGTGGCTGGTTGTGGAGGTACGATGGGTGTGAAGGCTGTTTCAGAGGCGGATGTGGGAACGTCGACGCTACATTTCGCAGGCTTCGACAAATGTTCTTGGGCAATAGTAATCAAGCCTGTGACGTTTATCCTACTATGATGGCTCTTTGAAGGTTTATAAGCTCTTTCGGGCTTTTTATGTCATACCTTATGTTTACAGAGAGAAGTTGATGTGATGAATCCATGTCAGTTTATAGATACAGCATGATTTACTTTTAATGGAATGTGATATTAATATTTGTGTATCTTAAAGGTTTTGATTCAGTCAGTTGTGGTCAGACCCCCTTAGTATTCACTCATGCAATAGCTGTTCAACTTGTGCTTTAAAGTCAGCATTACAATGTTAGGGGCTCAGTCCAATCTAAAAATGTAGAGTATTACGGAATATCAGCAACATATTGAGATACATTTCAGTTTTCTGGGGAATCTGACCTCGGCGTTCCCTGGTCCTGTTTTGTTTTGTCTGCTCTGACACACCTGTTCCAATCAGCTAGTCACCAAACCCAGACTCAGTTGAAGTGGGTGTTTTGGAGCAGGAAGCCACTAAAATATGCAAGGCAGGAGTATTCCAGATTGGGAACCACTGCTCTAATAGTGTTGAGAGTCTCCAGAGAGTCAGTCTAGATATAAAAGTCTTCCTGCTTTGGGCTCTCTGTTTTTGCCTACTGTATGAAAGCCTGTTTGTTTTCTAAACAAAGAGGCAATTTACCACATCTGTTGTCGTGCTAAGAAGGTTAAAGGTTACTTGCAGTGCTAAAAACAAACTTTAAGCTTTTACATGTCCACTGTTTTTATTTTCTTCCTCTTGAAGCCAAAGTAAAAGGCTGTATTAGAGTTATATCAAATACAGTAGCTAAAGGTGGAGGTGTGGTGTTTCTCATTTTTGTCATGGGAGGCAATGGAGGGACATACTAGCAACCTTAATTTAAAGGTTATGACAGTTACTTTACACTAACAGTGTATCCACAAATTCAAATAGTTTGTGAGGACACGCAGCCAAACATGTGCTCCTCATTTGACATCACAATTCACAATCGCTTCCATTGTGTATATATGCAGTGTAGTTAAGTCAATAGTTATGCAAAGACACACACACATATGACCCGGAGATAGATATTATAAGAAAAGATAAGATAGACTTTTATTATCCCACTGGGGGAAATGTGCCTTGTTACAGCAGATAAAGAGCAGTGTGTTTTATTTTGTGTGTGTGTGTGTGTGTGTATGCGTGTGTGTATATATATATATATATATATATATATATATATATATATGGGTCAAAAGTCTTAGAGGCAGCCTACTTAGAGGTTGCTTAGGGGCAACCTACAACTCTAAAAGCTCTGTGAGCTAAAAAGCGGGTTGTCTCAAAACCCATAAACGTCAATAGAATAGTGCTCTGTGCGGAGCCAAAGTCTGCTGCTGGGCGGAAGCCTCATACGTATGGTAGCAAAGTTGCACCATGACCATGAGAAGGCCTGTGAATAGTATAAGGTCTTCTGTGTCAGTGTAATTAAACAGCAATTAGTTTATCCTGTAACCCCGAGCAGGGGAGTGGTTTTAGTTGGGCTCGGTGTGTCAGGTTAGTGTCGATGTTACACAGGTCCTGCTCTTGCGTCCTGTCTCTGTGAGTATGTTGGGGTTTAGGTGTTTCCTTTGTGAAAGCTTTGGGATGAAAAGGTTTGTTAGTTGCTTATGCTGTTGGTACTTTTATTTTACCAGACTACATATATGTTTTATTATATTTTATTTTCATGTTGACTTTATTAATGGACCCTGTCCTTTAGACATGAAGGCTAATGAAAAAATGGATGTAGGAGGTACCACCACATTTACCAACTTGAACGTCCAAGGTATGGGGGCACCAAGTTAGAAGAGAAAAGGTTTCGCTCTTTTAAAAACTCTTGCAGCTGGCATTTATTGTTCTGCAGGAGACACAAAATCCACTGAACGAAGAAGTCTCGGGGCCAAATGGATACCACAAGTGTATCAATCTGCCTTTCCTTCCAAGGCGAGGGGTGTAGCCAAGCTTTTCTCTAAATCGGTACCTCTCGGCTCTTGTCTGTTGTCATAGTTTCAGGTTGCTTTGACTTTTTTCCAGTTACATGTTAATATACATTATATTGCCAAAAGTATTCAGACACCCATCCAGATCACGAATTCAGGTGTTCCAGTCACTTCCGTGGCCACAGGTGTATAAAGCCGAGCCCCTCGGCCTGCAGACTGCTTCTACAGACATTAGTGAAAGAATGGGTCGCTCTCAGGAGCTCAGTGAATTCCAGCGTGGTGCCGTGATCGGACGCCACCTGTGCAGCAAGTCCAGTCGGGAAATTTCCTCACTACTAAATATTCCACAGTCCACTGTCAGTGGGATTATAACAAAGTGGAAGTGATTGGGAACGGCAGCAACTGGGTCAGTGGAGGCCTTCAGATGAGCTTTAAAACAGTGCTTAGAGAGCTTCATGGAAAAGGTTTCCATTCCCAAGCAGCTGCATCCAAGCCTTACATCACCAAGCGCGGTGCAAAGCGTGGAATTTGAAACAGAAACAGATTTGCCCTGCTGAAAGGCTGCCTGTTCAGATGCTCACCTCACATTACCCAGTTGTGAATGAAAGGCTCTTGGCCTGGTAATATGGCAACAGCTAAGAGAGTAATATTCAGAGAGTGTAAATGATTTCTGCTTTTCAACGAGAGGCTAAGGTACTATAGAACTGGTCATTTTGAGAGAGTCCGACGTCCTTTCCTTACCTGCTTCCTTACCTAGTTCCATTCCTGCTATAGCATCATATTACCGATCTCACCTCTTGTAATTCTCAACTCAGTGGAAGTCTAAATGCTTTAATGTAATCTGGATTTTTTTTGTATACAGCTCTCTCTCGTGTGTGTAGTTGAAATTCCTGAAAATGAAGTATTAAAAATTGACAGTGCTATACGTTTTTTTCATTGCATTGTGAAATGCGCCTTTCTAGAGAAATTTGCCAAGTATGTCTGCGCTGCAAATATCACCGTTTTATCTGCTACCCCAAATGACTGGAGAACATATACGAGCCTTGTAAGGTTTTATTTAGTTACACTGATGTTAGTTAACAGGGCTCAATTTGAAGGAATGTGCATGTACCTCTCCACCCTGCCCGTGTTTCATTTTGTTTGGGTTGCTGGAATTGCGTCGCACTGTGGCAGCAAAATTCATAGCTTATGTGAGTAACGTTATTATGTGAATTTCCCCGCTGTGGGACTAATAAAGGATTATCTTATCTTATCTTATTCATTAAAGGAGCTGCGATAGATCACAGGTGCACCTCACCGGTGACACCGTTGTTCAGAATGATGGCGAAATTTGAAATTTGAAAATTGAAATTCTCATTCGAATTTTCCCGTTCCACCTTAAATGGCGCAGCAGTTACACTCTGACACCTCAGGCACCATTTAAGGTGGAACGGGAAAATTTGAAAGAGAAGCTGGCTTATAAAGCCATTAAATGCTTGGACATCTGGTTGCTAGTCCTAGTAACAATTCTGACTCTGGAAATTTCTCTGGAAAGGCACAATTTCACACCAAACTCTGTAAGATTTTGTTGGTTTATAAACCATTAAATGATTAAGTAATTTTGCAAAGTCAGTGGAGTTCCCCTTTAACATAGTATAATAAATTGAATAAGTCAATATGGGCTCAAATATTCTGATTTAAGGGGCATCAGAGATTTTATCGTAACCAAATTTGGACCTTGGTTGAATTTACAAGATTCAGATTTGTACATCGGTTCCACACAAGTTAAATATTTTGCATCAACTTAAGTGAAGATAATTAAGTACTTATACAGTAATTATGTAATTATGTACACATTTGAAATAAATCTCTAGCAGCCTTTAAGCGGCCTTGTTTCAGGATACAGGTGCGTGTCATATTTTGTACTATATGGTATTTTTGTCAAATACTTTTTATTAAAATAGTCTCATACTCTATTGATGAGTAACTGTTTTTTTGTTAGTTATTTAATTTATTGCTATTGGACTTCATTTGTTTTTACTTACTAAGACAAAACATTGAGTTATTGTAATCTGATCATAGCTGAAAAAAAAAATATATATATATAACACCACAATGCTTGAAGACATTTTCACGCTATCACAATTTTTTATTTTTCTGTGATTTGCTAAGTTGAAACAGACAAAATGCACCAGCATTTAAAAAAAAGGAAAAATAAGTTTTAAAAATGTGATATTCACATAATGGGTTCATATTTCATCAACTATTTATAACTTGCTCTGGTACTGTACACTGGTTGTTGTTGTTTACAAGCTTTCTATAACTGGCTTAAAAGTGCCGAGTATATTTTTGTGATGATACAAGTGTTTTAGACACGCTGATACACTCAGAGAATCATATTGTGCCATAAACTTATCACAATATCACAATAACATATATGCATGCATACTGGTAGTCGAGGTATTATAAGGCTAAATTTGAAATGAATCGATCTTTTCTGTTAAACATAATTCAGACCACCGTTTCCCCCTGTTTGGCGTAAATGCGATGTCTATTAAAAAGTGCAGCGAAACTTTTACAAGTGTTTTTAATTATGCTAAAGACCTCATGGAACTGTCTTGTCACTCACTCAACATTTAGCAGGGTAAAAATTCTGCACAGTCAAACAGCTTTTCATGTTTTATAGGAGCTGTGCGTCACATCAGTGCCACTGTATCTGCTTCTTCAGATATTATGAATGTCTGTGAACTGTGGAAGGCGGCACGGTGGGCAGCGCTGTTGCCTCACAGCAAGGAGGGCCTGGGTTCGATTCCCCTGCCGGGTAACCGGGGTCCTCTCTGTGTGCAGTTTGCATGTTCTCCCCCGGGTTCTCCGGTTTCCTCCCACAGTCCAAAGACATGCAGTCAGGCCAGTTGGAAATGCTACATTGCCCCTAGGTGTGAGTGTCTGTCTGTCTGCCCTGCGATGGACTGGCGACCTGTCCAGGGTGTATCCTGCCTTCCGCCCGAAGACTGCTGGTATAGGCTCCAGCACCCCCCCGCGACCCTGACGGAGAACCGCCTTAGAAAATGGATGGATGGATGGATGGATGGATGGATGGATGGATTGTGGAATGTCATTTTTAACCTAATCTCTTTCACAGTCCTGTTCACACTGCAAATATGGAATTCCACAGAAAAAGAAGATGTTTTCAGAGAATGTTCTTTTTTATAGTCGTTGGCCTCGTTCTGTAGCTCAGCTTGTATCCAGTCCCATGCTTTTGTTATGGATACCATGAAGGGATATAAATGTGATGCTGCTTTTTGCTTTGGTGAAGGAATAGGGTCAGTATGATATCAGCTCTGTTTGAGTGTAGAATAAGGGTGAAGGACAGGGAACATGGTTTCCTTGTTGTTGAGCTAATGAACTTGTCCTTGGTTGCAAGGGAGGGGCATTTACAGCAGACAGTGGATTAATCAAGTTGAAAAGGTCAGCCTCAAGGGGAATATGTGTGCTATGTGCAGAAGAAAGCTCTCTTTCATAGAAAACACACGTACTGGCTCAATCTTATGCCTGTTTCCTCAGAGATATCTCAGGGCAGAGCAGTGGTGATACTGTAAGTGGCTATAAGTTGGCAAAATAGGTTGAGGAAGATGATTTGACATGTAGCTGAATTATTTTGGACTGTCAAGTTGAAACCTCTTAAAACATTGATTTGCACAACAGGGCAGATCATTTGCCCCGATGCCAGTGACTACTACACAAACACAAACAAAGCTGCTTACACCACGAATGGCATCTAGCAGTCTTCTGCCTTTCTGTGCTATTTGGCTACTTCAGCAATGACACTCTCTGTATGCAGTGAGATTTCTAAATATACTAATCAGTTAATTACTTAATGGTAATTGCTTGTAAAGCGTAAAGCAGTTAAAATGCAAATCAGTTGTCTTCTGAAGCCTGAAGGAATTTGCATTCCATTTTAGAAGAGACTTTATTTTGGCTCATCGAGGGTATCGGTTTGCAAGATTGAAATTCTTTAGACGAGTTTACTGAATGGGGCACAAAATGCTTTATGTAGATTGTAGATTAAATTTAAATGGTGATGGAGTCTTTGTTGACTCAGCCCGAGTGTTTGATGGTCTTTAAAAGAGGATTATTTTCACTGATGTGTTTCAAGTCATTGCTTTGTTGCTGTTTTCTCTTTGTCAAGTCAAATTTATTTGTAGTGCTTTTTACAACGGATGTTGTCACAAAGCAGCTTCACAGACAAAGTTTTAGCATGAATGTAACCCCAAACCCCAAACCCTAGAATAGCGAGGGCACGTATATATATTATAATTTAGGTAATGTTTTTCTTTTTCATGTGCACGTGATTGTGTGTGTGTGTGTGTGTGTGTGTGTGTGTGTGTGTGTGTGTGTGTGTGTGTGTACTAATCTATGTTCATATTAATCATACTGTGACTTCCAGGGAACATTCCCACGACTCCCACAGCTACTCTGAACAGTTACTCTGTTCTGCAGGTCCTGTAATCAGCTGCTGCACGCTCTGGAGAGATGAACTGCACTGCACATTTGCACTGCGTCTGCTTTTGGTTTGGATGATGTCAGCATAAGAACTGCTATTGTGTGTTTTGTCCTATAAATGTGCTGCCCTGGGCCTGTAGTCTCTCTAGCAAAGTCTTTCCCTGTCTACTGTGGGCTCCGTAGCTCCATGAGTCTAATCGATGAGAGCCACAGAGCCATGGGAAAGGCGAGTCTGCTTACCCTGCGTTTTCTCCTGACTCCTCTGCAAGATTGATTTATACTGGCCCGGCTGTTTTCCACCCGCATACTCTAAATAGGAACTTGGCTTGATCCATCCCATGACCAGCAGGACTCTCTAGGTAGAGCATGAAGTGGTCAAATAAAGGCGAGTGATGCTAATTATGGTAATTCATGTACACCTCGTTTAAAACATCCTTGCTTGGCCTCTGAAGTGATAGAGGATAATTAATAGCCTAACAGTCCTGAGGGCTCCATAAATGTTTAGCTGCTTAACAAAGACACAATCGATACCAGGAGTCCATCAGTTTGATTCAGAGGATGCGTTTAATTTCAGCTATGGGACAGTTTAGTCATCCAGGTTGGTGATGAAGAGTTAATTAGTAAAGAAAAGGTTCAAATAATAACTTAAAAGATTATTTTAATAGAGAGGTCAGTTCTGGCATTTGTAGATGCTTTGTGGCATTTGTGCCTCCACCAGCAGACATAAAGGCATTTCTCAGTCTGTTGACCACTTGGAGTCATATATTCATACCAGAGTTTATATGATCTGAGTAATGATCTGATCTGAGTAATGATTTGTGATAAAACAAAGTTCTAGCACATAGACTTTTCACACTGCCCAGGTCCATTTTGAGCTATACAGCTTCAGAAAACATATTTTTGTTCTAGTTCTTATTCTTGTTCTCTCCCTCTCTCTCTCTCTCTCTCTCTCTCTCTCTCTCTCTCTCTCTCTCTCTCCCAATCTCCCTCTCTCTCTCTCTCTCTCTCCCCCACACTCTCTCTCACTCTCTCCCTCTCACTCTCTCCCTCCCTTTCTCCCTCTCTCTCTCTCTCGCTCTCCCTCTCTCTCTCTGTCTCTCTCTCTCCCTCTCTCCCTCTCTCTCTCTCTCCCTCTCTCCCTCTCTCTCTCTCTCTCTCTCTCTCCCTCTCTGTCTCTCTCTCTCCCTCTCTCTCTCTCTCTCTCTCTCTCTCTCTCTCTCTCTCTCTCTCTCTCTCTCTCTCTCTGTCTCTCTCTCTGTCTCTCTTTCTCTCTCTCCCTCTCTCTCTCTCTCTCTCTCTCTCTCTCTTTCTCTCTCTCTCTCTCTGTCTCCCCCCCTCTCTCTCTCTTTCTCTCTCTCTCTCTCTCTGTCTCTCTGTCTCTCTCTCTCTCTCTCTCTCTCTGTCTCTCTGTCTCTCTCTCTCTCTCTCTCTCTCTCTCTCTCTCTGCCCCCCCCCCCCTCTCTCTCTCTCTCTCTCTCTCTCTCTCTCTCTCTCTCTTTCTCTCTCTCTCTCTCTCTCTCTCTCTCTCTCTCTCTCTCTGTGCCCCCCCCCCCTCCCTCTCTCTCTCTCTCTCTCTCTCTCTCTCTCTCAAGTTGTTTGTATATCTGTGTGTTTTAATACATGGTATGCCACCATTCAGTCACCATTACAGTTTAACTTCAGTTTTATTCACATTGTGTTTTATACATTCCTACATTCCGTGCTTTACAGAGATCTGGGATCAGGAACAAGCAAACTAGGCAAACAGAAACACCTAGACAGGAACCAAAACTGAGAAAGGAGAACCCAATATATTTCAGTACCGTGTAGAGAAAGAACATTTAACATGGCTTTTAGATAGGCTGGTTATGAACATGGTGAAAGTACAATTAGGTTCCGTAACCATTTCGAGGTGACTGCTTTGGTCAGTTTGAAACTGATTCTTCAGTGTAATTAGGCTTTGGTGGTGTTGCATTGCGGCAGGCGGTTGTGTCAGTTCAGGACAGCAGCCCCTCAAAGTAATGAAAAGGGCCCTGGTTCATTTAAGTAAAGTGGTGCTCTGAAAGGCCTTCATCTCACTGAGTGTTTTATTGGACAGAGCAGGTGCTCTGCAGCAGAAGGAGCTTCTGTCATTCAATTACACTGAAAAAGACACATTTTCAAGTCCTGTGGTTTGAGGTTCAGGACCGTTTCTTCCTGAAAATTCCAGTGATTCACTTTTGCATATTTGAGTAAACAGCTATGAAAGTCCTCAAATTCACCAGAGACTGTCGTAGCTGTTGGTGTGTCGTCTTGTTTTGTACCATTTCTACTGCTTGTTCAACTGAACGTTTTGTATGTTTATCTGAGTATCTGCTTTAGGATGAGTTCATTTACAAGTCATGCTTTTCCCCCCCGAAGGGTCTTGGGGAGGCTTCAGCAAGAGAGACCAGCATGGAGGGAGATTGCCTCAGCTGCATCAAGTATCTCATGTTTGTCTTTAACTTCCTCATCTTTGTGAGTATTTATCCTTCTGCTTTGTGTCCCTCACTGAGCAGCACCAGCATTCAATCATTTTCCCCTGTAAACTTACCGTCTGTCACTTTTAGTAAGAAGATGCTAAAATTGTGAATTTGTGGTGCGATACTGTTTATACACTGAACAAAAATATAAACACTACTTTTGTTTTTCCTCCCATTTTTCATGAGCTGAACTCAAAGATCTGAGACTTTTTCTCTGTACACAAAAGGCCTTTTCTCTCAAATATTCTTCACAAATGTGTCTGAATCTGTTAGTGAGCGCTTCTCCTCTGCCGAGATAATCCATCCGCCTCACAGGTCACATCAAGATCCTGATTAGACGGCATGATTATTGCACAGGTGTGCCTTAAGCTGGCCACAGTAAAAGGCCACTCTGAAATGTGCAGTTTTACTGTATTGGGGGGTCCGGGGGGGTCAGAAAACCAGTCAGTATCTGGTGTGACCACCATTTGCCTCACGCAGTGCAGCACATCTCCTTTGAGTTGGGATGAGCATTGAACTATAACCTGCACTTATTTTATTTATTGTATTGTATCTTATTGTTATTGTATTGCATTGAATGGCACAGAGTTCTGTGCTCAGCTCTGCTCCTTTTCTCTCTGTATCAGTGACTGTGTTTCTATCAGTATCTGAGCTCAGGACCGTCTCTCTCTCTAACCTACTGGTAACTAGCAGAGATACTTTCTCTAGATTGACAAAGCACTTCTTGTAAGTCTCTCTGGATAAGAGCGTCTGCTAAATGCTGTAAATGTAAATGAGTTGATCAGGTTGTTGATTGTGGCCTGTGGACTGTCGGTCCACTCCTCTCCAATGGCTGTGCGAAGTTGCTGGATATTGCAGGTACTGGAACACGCTGCCGTATACGCCGATCCAGAGCATCCCAAACATGCTCAATGGGTGACCTGTCCGGTGAGGATGCTGGCCATGCAAGAACTGGGATGTTTTCAGCTTCCAGGAATCGGGATCCTTGCAACATGGGGCCGAGCATCATCATGCTGCAACAGGAGGTGATGGCCGTGGATGAATGGCACAGCAGTGGGCCTCAGGATCTCGTCACGGTATCACTGGCCTTCAGAATGCCATCAATAAAATGCACCTGTGTTCGTGGTCCATAACATACACCTTCCCATACCATAACCCCACCGCCGCCATGGGCCACTCGATTCACAACGCTGACATCAGCAAACCGCTCACCCACACGATGCCATAGACGCAGTCCTACATCTGCCTTCTACAGTGAAAACCGGGATTCATCCGGGAAGAGAAGACCTCTCCAACGTGCCAGACGCCATTGAATGTGAGCGTTTTAGAGTGGCCTTTACTGTGGCCAGCTTAAGGCACACCTGTGCAATAATCATGCCGTCTAATCAGGATCTTGATGTGCCCTGTGAGGCGGATGGATTATCTCGGCAGAGGAGAAGCGCTCACTAACAGATTCAGACACATTTGTGAAGAATATTTGAGAGAAAAGGCCTTTTGTGTACTTTATAACTATATATTTTATAGCTTTAATAGAGTGTTTACAGAAACAAAGCTGGAGTGTGACATTCCAGCTACAGCAGCTGAATACAGTTTGTGTAATTCTCCATTTCTGAACTTTGCTTTCTCCTGTGAATTGTAGAACAATGGTCCTCATTATGTAGTAGAAAGAGAATTGTTTTGACTCCTATTGCTGCGATATGATGATGATTATATTGTATAAATGCAGTGCAGAACGGTTTGCTGCAGGTGAAAGAGATTTCAGTAACATTTAAATTCAATCATGATCAGTCAATTTTATCTGAGCATTAATTGTCATGTAAGTAATTGTGATTAACGATGTAATTGTTGTTTTTATCATGGTATGTTGATGCTTAATGTCTTCCAACTAAGGATAAATGCAGCTCAAGCTCAGGAAAACAAACGTTGCTCTGTGCTGCTCTCTAAAGCTTTACAGCACCGGTCAGAAGTGAGGCATTTGCTTGGTTTATTAAGACCCATTGATGCACTGATGAAAAATGGAATTGTGCAAGTTAACAATTATGGAAAATATTGCAAGTATGTGATTGTGATAATTGTGACAGTCCCAGGTGAGGGTTTTTTGTGATATGCTTCCTGTGCAATTTAATTAGGCTCAAATTTGTGGAAAGCATCTGAAGAATCTCCTTGGATAATCTTGTAACAGCAGAGATACTGAGAGCCAGTCAAGCTACATGGATAACCGTCTTGTTAACATGGACCCTTTGGTTTTCATACAATTACAAACTGGTATTTCTTCCAGAAACACAGCCTAACCTGAATTACTAGCTCAAAGCTGTGCTGTTGTTTGTTAGACAGCCACGTGCTGATATAGTCAAGCTTTATCAAACCGCCGTTGATGGTTTAAATTAGTGCCTGCTAAAGAAGCCTCAGCCTGACAGACTGACGGATTGCTAATGCCGTCCATGAAAAGATTTCCAAATCTGGCTCATGGGAGCGGGAGAGATGGGGTAAGGTGTGTGTGTGTGTGTGTGCATGGAGCTCTTATCTCAGAAGACACACACACATGCATACATTAATCCCTCCAGCTGTTTTATCTTCATCCTGGCCTCTACCCAAGCCTTTTTTTGTTGGTTGGGATGGGGGCTGGTGTGTGTGGTTGGAGGGAGGTGCAGGGATGTAGGGTTCCATTCGTGAAGATTGCAGGAAGCAGAAACGGCAGAAGCAGCACAGCTTTCCAAACCCCACTGTTTTACCGCAGAGGCTGTGCTCTTGCACTGCCCATCACTGAATGTGTGAGAATTTTTATGTAGATGTGTGTTGATATTAAGAGTGTATGTCATGATTTTCAACACGCGTAGTTTTGCTAATGGGACACACAGAAAAAACTATGACTGCATTTTACTTTAAGTTGCAGTTCCAGCAGAGAGTTTTAGATGAGCTCTAGGTTCACTGCGCTGTCACACCGTGCTTTACTTGGTGTTTGTGCAGGGAGTATTCAAAGTTAGTTAGAATTGTTCACAGAGGTGGCGATAGGAACTAGATGTCCAACGTCAATAATAAAAATAAAATTTCATGGCACAGAAAGTTTCTGAATGCTTTGTTTTCCACTGAACCTGAAAATTCAGCAAATACAAGTCTTAAAAGCCTCAGTTGTTTTCTAGCAAATCAACATTTAAGAATGATTTTTAAAGCTCTTGCATTGTGGCATTATTTACAGTATGGCTGCAGGATATAAATCAGTACATCCCGCCTGGCTTATTCTGACTGAGGGGCTAGAAATCCATTAGTGATGGTCTGACTGTAATCAAATTTCACTTGCATGTCAGTTGAGAAAGCTTTTTTTGAGTCTAGTGTCTTTTTTCTAAAAGTAAGGTAAGGAAATTATAACCATGTCAAACTGCAGATCTTATTTAGACCTAAAACTCTGCAAACACTTGTTCTAAAATTTCAAAGGCAGTCCTGTAATTTTACTCAAACCCATTTATTTCACAGATTGAGGTCTTGCTGTCTCTGCAGGGAGTAAGCAGGAACTGCAAATCGATCGCAAACAAAATTGCAGAACAATCACAAGCTTTGCTGCATCTGCCTTGTGGCAAAGAAACATTTCGGCTTGTATTCAACTGAGTGACAATTTTGCAAATACAAGTCTTTTAAAGAAACTGTTATTTTTTGGGAATTCCTCAAAATTTGAAGTGTTTTTATTTTCTTTCATACTAGTCCTTACATTTTAATTAAATCCTCTCAGATTTGGTCTTAAATCAAGGTTAAATCGTATTGTCGTAATTATCTTCATTTCTTTCCTTTTAAGCACAATATGGCTGCATGAATTGGTTCAATCAGTCTGGCCAAGCTTATAGAACGGGCTTTACATCCACCAGTGATACTCAATTTCATACATACATACACAATAATCAGCCGAGGAAGCCTCTGGAGTTTGAATCAGCCTTAGTGGCCCCTGCAGTGCTTAATCCAGCAGTCTAAAACATTTTCTCCCCAAGATTAAAAAACAGTTCCAAACACATCAAGAGACGTAAACTGTGGCAAATATTTAATGAAAAGTTCACAGAAAGTTCACAAAATTATCAGCAATGTTGAGAAAATCTTTTAAGTTTGTCTGCAAGACTGGAATAAATCACAGTCTCTGAATTCATCAGCGATTGCCTGACAACATATACAGAACGACTCATGGAGGGGATATGCTTAATTAATACTCAGCTCTATTATCTCATTATCTATTTATAAGTCTATTATTCAGTTATCAATTATATCACATTTTATGATGTTTAAAAAATAGCAGCGCCACATTGGGCTGCTTGTGGTTTACCATGAAAGAGTCAGGTCCTGGGTTTGATTCCCAGATGGATCTGTATAAACCTTTGTGGACATCTCCTTTAGTGATTACTTACATGAACTAGAGGCCTTTCTGAAAAATCCAGGCATCATCTGTGTGTCTTCTACAGCCAGAGGCTGACACATTGGCCTTATTGGCCTCTTGGTGCTCGAAGCCTGCAGATTGCTGCCTGGGGCTGTGCTTTAGTTTTGTTCTGACTACAATATGATGATATCATGAAAAACTTTTTTTAATATCAGCACATATCTACCACTTATTTTCTAATTCTCTCTTCTTCCTGGGTGCTGTCTGCTGGTTTAAGTGCTTCCTGTAACCTGGAAAGGAGATATTAACATCTTTAGCAGCAGAAGCCAGCGTTGCTGTTATTGAGATGATGTGCATGGGGTATTGTTTTCATGCCTCCTGTAGAGACCGCAATACACGTTCTACAGTAAACAGTCATTCAGAAGAAATTAAGCTGAGGAAGCTATGATCAAACGCCTCTGGATATTATCAGGGCGCAATATTTCGCCAGAAGCTGTGACAGATGGTCAACAATGAACACTTTTTCTCTGCCCCTCTCTCAGCTGGGAGGGTCCTTTCTCCTTGGAGTCGGGATATGGGTGCTGGTGGACCCCACAGACTTTAGAGAGATTGTGGCTACCAACCCCCTCCTCTTCACTGGAGTCCACATCATACTAGCTATGGGCGGCATGCTGTTCCTGCTGGGCTTTCTGGGCTGCTGTGGAGCCATAAGAGAGAACAAGTGTCTGCTGCTCTTTGTAGGTGGCCGCGTTTGTGTGTGTGTGTGTGTGTGTGTGTGTGTGTGTGTGTGTGTGTGTGTGTGTATATCAGAGTTCCATGTGTGTTTGTTATAGTAAGTGAGGTTTGCCTTGAAAGCGTATTCGAGACATTCAGGACCAGTTTAGATTGGAACTGTGACACGTTTGTCTTTTTTGTCTCTGCAGTTCTTCATGTTCATCCTCATCATATTTCTAGCAGAGCTGGCTGCTGCCATACTGGCCTTTATTTTCCGGGAGCATGTGAGTGTCTCTCTGATTTTTCTAGCAATTGCAAACTGGCTTGTGGCGTTGTGTTGATGCTGTCACTCCATTTCCATCTTTCTGCACGCAGCTGACCAAAGAGCACTTTACAAAGGAACTGAGGAAACACTATCAAGGCCTCAACGCTACTGACGTCTTCACCACCACATGGAATGCCATAATGAACACAGTACGTTTGCTCTTTGGTCAGTTTCACTGCCTGAATGCTCAAAGCAGCACGTTATGTCCGTTAGGGGACCAACTAGGACTAGCCATAGTGTTTCAGTACGCTTCTTAACGTCACCTGCATCGATTTGACCTCACCAGTTCACCTCTGAGGAATCCCTTATGCCTTCTTAAGTGCTGCACCATCGGTGTATTAGTATAAGCGAAGTTAGATGACCCCTTGGAGGGGCAAAGGTTTGAGTCAACGCAGATGTAGACTTGAGCAGTGGAACTTGCCCTGAAATCTTTTTTCCCTTTTCAGACCCCCAAAAAAATATCGAGCTCTTTATAAGCAAGTGTAATAAAATAGTTCAGTACATATTTATTACAAAACTACAGCATTTGATTTACAGCACCTGATATACATGCCCGCAGCTAATAGGCAAACACAGCTGGCAGCAACAAAAAGAAGTGGAACTCGTTAGAGTCCCAACTGTTAACACTTAAGCCAGACAGAACAATTATCACGGTTATGTACAGTCAATTGTAAAAGTTTTGGCACCCCAGGTCAGAAGTCACACGTTCTGTACAGAGAACTCACTCCTGCACCTTTTACTGCAGTTACTGTTTGTGTGCTGAATTTAACATAAAACATAAGACGTGGCGTATAGCACATTCGATATTTGACGTTTTACTTATATTCAACACGTTAAACTCCACAAATAAACAGAAATTGTTCACTGTGAATTACAGAAATTATATATTTAATTTTGTTGCTTGCAGAGGACATATTTACACAAAATCCATAAAATGTCTTTTGTTTTTTTGGGGGGTGTTCAAAATGTTGCATTGTGTTCCACTGTGTGTTACGTTTGGACTCAAAAAATAAATATAGTATAAATAACTATATAGAAAATATAGATTACAAAGTGGATGAGCTCCCTGAGGCTCCCTTATGGCTCCTCATTGTTCCCTCGTCTCCATGTCCTGCAAAGTTTAACAGGAGCTTTGCACGTCTTAGTTGGTGAGGGCGTGTTAATAATATTTAACAATATTATAATAATATTAGACTTTTATACTTCACTCTCAGTCCCATAGAGTTAAACAGTAAATAGAAATGATTCATCATCAGTGATTTTATTTTAAAGTAATTGTTCCATATTTATATTAACGTAAAGCAATGCATATCTAAATGTGTTTTCCATCCTTTGTCTAGTTTGATTGCTGTGGTGTGAACAGTCCTGAGGACTTTGAGGGCAGCCTCTTCCGTGTCCTCAACCCCAGTGATATGGTGCCCGAGGCCTGCTGCCGTAGGAACAGTCACCTAGATTTGAGCTTCAGCAACAAGGACGAGTGTCTCGCAGGCAACATGCTTTACCGCAACAACAAGGTCAGACGCTCATATCCGTTCTGTCAGAGAATAAACTGTTTACTTCAGGATCACATTTACAGATGATTTGAACAGTTCCCCTGGCAAAAGAAAGACTTCGAGACCACGGCTGTGACTTTAACGGTTCTCAGTTTGGGTTTATGTCACTATGATGTATGTCAGCCGTTTTTCCTTTAGTCTCCAAATTGTGAATCCAGACCCTCACAGTCTATTGTAATTTCTAGTGAGCACCATAGATTCCCATATCAGCTGAACGTATACGAGAAGCATGCTAGTCTTCTGTAACTAAGCAATGAGCAAAAGGTTTGTTTTTTTTCCTGTGCCTCGTCCCCTGTGCTTCTCAAAACCTTTCACTGCAACTATTCAAGAGATGCACAGCAGAGCAGGTTCCTCCATTCACCAAATATAGTCTTAATATAACCTTAGAAGAAAATAGAAAAAATAGACAATAGAAGAATAACACAAAAAACAATAGGAAAAAAGAGTTTCATGAGCAAAGATGAAAGAAAAATTAAAGTTACATGTACAAGTATGTAGAGCAGCTGTTCATAAAGCGCATGTCGCAGGTAACGGATGTAAACAGTAAACAGTAGCGCTCTGGGCAGGTAACGGATGTAAACAGTAAACAGAAGCGCTCTGGGCAGGTAATGGATGTAAACAGTAAACAGTAGCGCTCTGGGCAGGTAACGGATGTAAACAGTAAACAGAAGCGCTCTGGGCAGGTAACGGATGTAAACAGTAAACAGAAGCGCTCTGGGCAGGTAACGGATGTAAACAGTAAACAGAAGCGCTCTGGGCAGGTAACGGATGTAAACAGTAAACAGTAGCGCTCTGGGCAGGTAACGGATGTAAACAGTAAACAGAAGCGCTCTGGGCAGGTAACGGATGTAAACAGTAAACAGAAGCGCTCTGGGCAGGTAACGGATGTAAACAGTAAACAGTAGCGCTCTGGGCAGGTAACGGATGTAAACAGTAAACAGAAGCGCTCTGGGCAGGTAACGGATGTAAACAGTAAACAGAAGCGCTCTGGGCAGGTAACGGATGTAAACAGTAAACAGAAGCGCTCTGGGCAGGTAACGGATGTAAACAGTAAACAGAAGCGCTCTGGGCAGGTAACGGATGTAAACAGTAAACAGAAGCGCTCTGGGCAGGTAACGGATGTAAACAGTAAACAGTAGCGCTCTGGGCAGGTAACGGATGTAAACAGTAAACAGAAGCGCTCTGGGCAGGTAACGGATGTAAACAGTAAACAGAAGCGCTCTGGGCAGGTAACAGTAACTTTTTTGAAGGTGTTGTTGGCATCAAATGAAAATATTTCTTGAAAACGTTGTTGTATCGGTGCCCCCGCTGCTTTAGTCCTGACATCATACAGTATAGGTTATTATTGTGGTTATCGTTATGCCGTTACTCTTTAGCTCTTGCAGTGACCGACTCTCTTAACCGCAGCTTATTTAAGACTGGGTTTTATTTACAATCTTATTTCCTAAAGTGACATTTGCGAACCTCAGCCAGTGACCACCAGTTACCACACCATCACATTAGCTATCACAGTGGCCACAGGCTCTGCAGGTTTTAGTGGCCAGGGGGCACTGGTGAAAAAGGCCGTGTCTACCACTGCCCCTTCAAAATAGCCCAATGCTAATGAGATAGTATGGACATAATTTGGTCAGAGGATCACTTGGGTAGCAAAAACAATAAAAGCAGCACAGTAATGCCTAGAACTGTTCTTTACTTACTAAGAAAGCCCTGTTCCTCGAATTGAGGATTTGTGAATGAGTTTTATGTTCTAGTAGTGATTTTCCTCAAACAGCCTTAAGCTAAAGCAGAGGAACAGCATTATAGCTCATTTCTGACTTTTATAATGGCCATTCATGGTTTTCCATGTTTTCAATGTCAAGGGAATATGTGTAAATATGTGTGTGTGTGTGTGTGTGTGTGTGTGTGTGTGTGTGTGTGTGTGTGTGTGTGTGTGTTCCATTCTTTGGTATTTTTGTCTCATGTTTCTGTTTCACCTGGCAGGGCTGTTATTCCTCAGTTGTGGACTACTTTGAGATGTACATATATGTGGCTGGTGCCCTGGCTATTGTTCTACTTACAATTGAGGTATAACTCTTTCACATTTTCTCTGTTAACGACAACAATGAATTAAATGTTTTGTCCAAAGATTATAGAAAAGATGAGATGCTGTAAGGAACTGAGCCTGTTCTGATATTGATGATTAATAACTGCTGCCCTCTTGTGGTGACATCCTGCAAGCACTACAGCTTCATTTTGTCAGGACAGCTTAAATGAATTGCATGGGTCAAGCATTAAGTTTAATATGTCTCCATCATTAAAGATGATTCTGCTGCAATATATAGTGATTTATACGCATCTAATAGGTTTGTCTCCGTTCCTTTCACAGCTGTTTGCTATGGTCTTCGCCATGTGTCTGTTCAAAGGAATTCAATAAGAGCATAAGGATTTTCTCAAAATGGAACGAAAAAAGAATGATTACAAAATCATTCAGAGACTTGTACTTCACAGCTGGACGTCTGAGGTGCTGGGTGACACACACCAAAATATCAGATAGCTCAGTAGACTTGCATGTGGAGGTTCACACACTCTATGAACAAGGTGTTCAAAAGGACCAGCCTGAGCAGAAGAGGACGACGACACTGCACTGATTTGGCTCAAGAGTATTTATACAAAGTGATGTGGGCTTGTTTTTATACATATTTGTGTTCGTTCATGTTTTAGAATTTCTTACTCTGCCCATCAACCCCCACCCCCACCATCCCCACCCCCCCACCCCCCACCAGAACAGCTTCTCATGCTGGCTTAAAAAAACACCAGTTCTGTACATTTTTGTAATTATTCATCCATTTTTAACTCTTGCTGTTGTGATGGTGCCCGTCTGTGTTTGCCTTCTTCCCTTTCTACATGGCTTTTTTACATTTCTTATTGTGATGTTTACTGTAACGGTGCTTGTATGTAATTTAAGCTCATTTTTATGTATGCTTATGTATGAAAGCTGAGAATGCCATTAAAGAATTTTTGTGCATTTCAGAATCGCATTTTTAACAGTTTCACAAAATCACTCAAGTCTGATGTGTACAAAAGCCTAACACAGTAAAAGGCAAACGTCAGTCCCCACGTTCACTTCAAAAGCACAAAAAGCAAAAAGTACAGTTTATTAGGTACGCACACCTTAACAGACTTTTGCTGTGGACAGTCTGGTCATGTCTTGCAGGGATCTTCTCAGTCACATGAGAACAGGTGCTCTGCTGCTTTTGCTTACATTGCATTTGATTTTCAGCCTCAGTTTTCAGCCTGGAACTCTCGCCGGTTGAGGAGTCCTCGTCATATAATAATAATGAACCTCTTTCAAATGTCTTTTCCTTCTGCCACCGTAATCCAAAACTGAAAGGCCGATTAAATGTTCAGCATTTTTATACATGCTGCAGATCATGGGGGGGCTGCTGTTTGCTTAACTGCATCATGCAGTACTTTTAAAATGGGCTGGCCAGGTAACACCCAGAGATGTTATCGGGGTGGCACACTGATGGGAAAAAAAAGTAAAAATAGCATTACTGTATTAAAATGACGTGTAAACTGGTGTTTTTCTCCTCTGTACATAACTAAATCTGTCCATCATTTCCACGATAATTAAATAATACATCGATACAACTAGTGTTGAAAGTAAAAGGAAAGACTGTCGTTCATGAGGACGTTACGTATTTAAAAAAGTAACTGAACTGCATCACTTTCCTAAGTGTACATTGTTAACAGAGACACGCCATAGAGGTTCAATTAGTCTGCTGTCGTTGCTACAGGTTAGCATGGCTCTAATTATTAGACAGCACTGTATAAGGTGACCTACAACACACGCATGTACTCAGAAACGTCAGCAGAATAAACTCACAGCAGCTCGTTATTGATAGTTAACGCATCACACCGTCGCAAAGCTACTTCATAGCATCATCAGACTCCGAACTCATTGGTAACCACACCAAACACAGAGTTTCACCCAAACACAGAGTTTCACCCAAACACAGAGTTTCACCCAAACACAGCTTTCATGGTTGACTGCATCGTTGATTGATGGCTGACTGAGGATGGTTGACTGTCACTCTCCCTAACCGGAGTGGCCAGGAAGGAAGGTCATTCTTCAGTGCGACTGCAGAACGTGAAACACAAAAGGATGGTCAGGAGGAGGCTTGAGGTGAAAGGTGCACGACTCCTGTCCTCTCAAACAACCCCACTAAACCTGGCGAAAAGGAGTTAAATCTGCTGTATTTAAGCAGGTAAATCACCAAATTGTGCTGGATGCTGACCCTCCAGGGCCGGAGTTGTACGCTCCTGTTTCAGATGGTATTGATAAACGTAATCGGGTGCGTTTTTCGGACTCGCTGGTCTGCTTGAGGATTTCTCAATATCTGAGATGTTAGATTTGCCCAGTTATGACTGATACACTTGGCAGTGCCTAAGCTGCAGTAAAAATGACGGCGGCAGTGAGTTAGTTTGCATTATTAGGCTAAACGTGACAGCCTGGTGCTGCTGAGGGTGCAGCTTGTTTCATTTGAAAGGCAGCGTTTCTGACCATTAATAGCTTTAACATCAGGCTGTGAGTGGGGTGGTCCACGGAGATTAATCCAAACCTTTTTCAGCCTCAAGAATAAAATAACACCGCTCTTCAGATGATCGGGATATCTGGCTTTAAGGGAAGCTACCAATTTAGCTTCTTAACTGCTGACCGCTTGATCAATCAGATTAGACAGGACTGTATACAGTGCTAGTGATCTAGAACATATGTAAAGATACATATTAATGCACTCATTCTATTATTGGCTTTTTATTTATAGTGCTGGGAAAGTGTTTGCCCCCTGCTGAGTTCTTCTGTTCTTGCGTATTTGTGACGCTCGTCTCAGATCTTCAAACCAAATTCATTATATAAAACAGGCAACTTGAGAAAGCATGAAGCATTAAATAATTTTATTTATTGAAGGAAAAAAAACCAACTAACCAGCCTTGTGTGAAAAAGTAATTGACCTTTAGTTACTCAATCAACCAATTAACTAAATGTAACTAAATGATTGTGGTCAAATAAACTGGACATGCCCAGGCTGGGATTACTGCCAGCCTCTATTTAGACTCTATTTAAGCATTCTCTATTCACGTGAAGTAGCACACTATGCTGCAATCAAAAGAAAGAGATGAGAAAGGAATTTCTGAAAATATCCAGTTTGGAAAGGGTTACAAAGCCATTTCTGAGGTTCTGGGACTCCAGCCAATGACAGTAACAGCCACCCTAAGAAAGAGACCAGGTAAAAACGGCATCCATGGTATCCAAGGAGTTACAAGGTAAAACTCACACAAACAAACATCAAGGCTCCTCGCACATTTGCCAAAAAAACACTTTTTGGAATAATGTCCTGCGGACTGATTAGTTCAAAGTGTAACTTTTTGGAATACAAGGGTCACATTACATGGAACATAACGTTACCACAGCGTTCCGAAATCAGTTTCACACAAACAGTAAAACAGCGGCAGCAGTGTGACGGTGTGGGGATGCTTTCTTGCTCCAGATCCTAGGCGAGCTGCCATAATTGATGAAACTACGCTGCCCTCTATCGCAGGAGAACGTCCAGTCTTCAGTCCATGATCTAAAGCCCGAATGCAACTGGCTTATGCAGCAAGACAACGATCCGAAGCACCAGAGTAAGTCTGAACAGCTCCAAAGAAACAAAACTCAGGTTTTGGAGTGGCCTGGTCTAAATCCCGACTTGAACCTCATTGAGATGCTGTGTCATGACCTTAAACAGGTGAATCACTGCTGTTAGGCAAGAGCACGCAAAAATTCCTCCTCAGTAATGTGAAAGACGTCAGGCATGAGAAGCATTACTGCTAAAGGTGGCACAACCTGTTAAGTTCATTTTGCACATTAACCAAATAAGTGGGGTCCAAAAGGCAGAGAAAACGGATATTTTACATTTTTATTTAATAGAAAGTCCATTACAAACTGCATCATCAACAGAATTTGAGTAAACAGTACAATCTTTGGATTCTTAAATCTAAATAGTGACCTAAAAGTAGAGCAGAATATTGAATCATTTTATTTCCAGGTTAAAAACCCGAAGCTTCTGGACCCCAGCCAAGTACTGCAAACTGATTTCGTTCAGTAAATGAAAAGGAATAATGCGTTCCTCATGTTCTCTTTGTCTTACATCATTTAGGATCTGAAAGTGTTTAGTGTAAAAATTATGCATAAGCAAACATTTTTCACAACACTGAATTTTAGGAACAGCAGGAGGAATTTTTTGTAGAGCATCAACATTGATTAGACCTATGGATAGAAATCCAACAAGCTATATGCCAATATTTACTGTCAGACAAGCAACTTGTTGGGTTCTTTGTTAGTCATGGAAAAAAAATCCTTACCAGTTCTGTTAAGCAATAAATGTCCTTACAGTAGAACTGCCTACGAATCACACAGGGGTTCTCCCTGCAATCCGATTTTAAAAGGACTATCAAAATAGATTTTAATATGACCTACTGATCTGGGCGATTCATGCCAACCAAATACCAGTCCAGACAACTTAAAGACGGGATAGGAAAAGTTGTCTTGAGAACTGGAATTGGAAAAAAATAAAGGAAGTGATCTTCTGTTTATACCAAGTAATGTATCCATATGTCCACGGCAAATACGCGATTCAGACAGCACGTTTTATTGTGCAGATAGACGGTTTCTATGACTATGTACCAAAGTGGCATGAAAACAGCTATTATTGCCTTCATACATCAAAAAAGTTCGCATTTGCTTTTCCATGCAAAAAAGATACCATTAGAAAAGTTTGTAAGCAATCCTGGATAAATGCTGGTGGGCCGAGAAAAGGGATCTGGATTTTGGAGAGCAGCTGTGTTCCTCACCTACTGTCTCTTTAGGCAACAATGCTGCAGAGATGCACTGAACTGTTAGCTGATTGTAAAGGGGTCACTGTTGATACTGGCATGGCATGGCATCAGCAGCCTTTTGATACTTTAGAAGAAACTAGACCAAGTTGCCGTTGAGTTTGGTCCACTCAAAAATGTCCTGCTCACAGACAATGTCCGAGTTGATGAGCAGGTAGCGGTCTCCAACACAGAAGTGCTTCTGGCAGGCCGCACATTTAAAGCACTCGAGGTGGTACACTTTGTCACGCACGCGCATCGTCATCTCAAAGGCCCGGATCCTCTTCTCACAGGAAGCACAGAGCCCGTCCTGACCAAACAGTCTGCGAAAGAAGAAGAGATCTGAGTAAATCAGTAACGCTCCTCACTGAGGGACACATCTTTCCCTTTGTATCTAAACTACATGAAGTGTCTGGGAGTGAGCCTCTGTGAAACTGACCTCCTTATTTGCAAGTAAAAGTAAACTTTATTTTACACACACAAACATTTTAGTCCGGCAATAAAAACAACAATAAAGTAAATGTTTAAAATTGTCCACTTTATTCTAAATTGTCAGCAAATACCAGCACAGCTCTAATTCTGCCCAAAAAGGTACAAAATGTGTAAAATAATTAAGAAAGTTGATGGCTTCCTCCACAGTGAACTGTTTCGCTTGATGTTTATGTAACGACAAAGTGCACATAAGGAAACATGACCAAGTTCTCAAATTTATGCTTGCAAGAAAATCAGACCTGACTAATTGTGTAGACAACCATCATTCATCTGCCCTCTTACTACAGAAACGAGTGTCTTTCAAACGTACCTGAGGTAGTCCCTCCGACACAGCTTCCTACCGAGTTTGTAGTAGAGCCTCCGGCCAACCTCCCCCAGCCGGCAGCCGCAGAGGTCACAGCTCAGACAGTCCTCATGCCAGTACTGCTCTATGGCCTTGAGGAAAAAGCGGTCTCCGATGCTTTGCTGACAACCACCGCATGTCAGCAGCGATGGAGGCATCTGGAGGACCTCATCCACAGGTTCCCTGTAGATTCATTTAAAAATGCCATTTATTTTTCTTACAAATGCAGAGAAAAAGAAAACGAGAGAGCTTGGACCTGGTAGGAGTCGGTCTGTCTGCCTCCTGCGGGGTTCAGTCCCTGATTGGCATCTGACAGCACACCTCATACAGGCCCACGTTTCTTCTGTTGTTTAATAAACACACTGATAAATAGTCTTTACAGTATTTAGATTCAGCATGAATGACATCACAATTCAGTAATTACACCTGTAACGACTCGTTCTCCTTAACTCCTGTGCCACAACAAAAGCCTGCCCGGGTCTATTTATTCAAGCTAGGCTTACTGCTACAGTTGCACAGCCTTTGGCTAAAGCAGCTCATTTGACCGAGTCATACACGCAACAGCACAACCAGCGACCCAAAGGGACGGACTGTCTGCACAAAGCCTTCAAATGAACGTTCCTCTGTCACTTTTCCCTGGCTCTGACTGGCAATGGTGGTGCCATGATGTGCTGCAAGCGTCACTCACAAGACCTGCTGGTCCATGCCAGTTTGGGGTGGCACACACAGTTTCTCTAAGGCAGGTGATTCTAACAGGGCAGTGTGAGCAAGAGCCACCAATTACCACTTATCGATGGCAGGTGCCATTCACAAAGCGAAACATGCCAGGATGCTGCATTACTGCCAGAAGCCAGTGGGGGGCTGGACCCTTGCTGAGCTCTGGAAAACTTCTCCAATAATCCATACAGCATTTACCGGCATCACCCCGTCTGCAAATCCTGCGCTTCATGACAAGATCATGAGAATTGCAAGCCGTGTAAAAATATTGGGAAAATGCACCAACTGCCTTTTCAATCAGTGTAAACAGATGTTTAATCATTACAAACAAAATAAAGGCTCGTGGTGGCCGGACCCGGCCTTCGGAAAGGCTCGTCGTGACCGGACCCGGCCTTCGGAAAGGCTCGTGGTGGCCGGACCCGGCCTTCGGAAAGGCTCGTGGTGACCGGACCCGGCCTTCGGAAAGGCTCGTGGTGGCCGGACCCGGCCTTCGGAAAGGCTCGTGGTGGCCGGAACCGGCCTTCGGAAAGGCTCGTGGTGGCCAGACCCGGCCTTCGGAAAGGCTCGTGGTGGCCGGAACCGGCCTTCGGAAAGGCTCATGGTGGCCGGACCCGGCCTTCGGAAAGGCTCGTGGTGGCCGGACCCGGCCTTCGGAAAGGCTCGTCGTGACCGGACCCGGCCTTCGGAAAGGCTCATGGTGACCGGACCCGGCCTTCGGAAAGGCTCGTCGTGACCGGACCCGGCCTTCGGAAAGGCTCGTGGTGGCCGGACTCGGCCTTCGGAAAGGCTCGTGGTGGCCGAACCCGGCCTTCGGAAAGGCTCGTCATCACTGCAACAGACCTTACACAGAACGCCACTGCTCCAAACCACTGCCCGTACATTAATACAGCTAACCATCATCAGATATTCACACAGTTTAATTTCATTACCAGCCCAATCCCTGGGGTACTGAGTACACCGCGAGGCTTTAATAGCAGCTGGAAAGCTGGAAGGTGGAACCGGCTCGTTCCTTCACAAACAACCGAGCTTATGGTCGTTAACCCTCATTATAAGTTCTATCATTTTGACAGGTCGACACGGGACCCATAACTGCGTTACATTAACACTTTAAAACAATCTGACCAACACTGCTCATAACGCCGGACACGCACAATGTTGGGGGTACTTCATGCTGACTGGCTACACGTTCACAAGACCCGTCAGTCCAAATCAACTGACCAATAGAAAGGGGAACGCCTTCTTCTCTGACCCGTCCCTGTTAAAGTATGGAGAGGCAAAGCCAAAGGGAGAAGTTCAGAAGCTAAAGAGGGACTCCAGAAGAATCCCTGCCTGCCAGAACGGCACCAGCAAAACTACAAGAACGGAAAACAGAAATCAAAGCACTGAAAAACAAAGAGATCCCTGACCGAGCAGTGAATAAAACTCTTTCTAAGGTCTAATTATCTGCATTTACAACGCCCGCGGGCCATTTTGAGTCTCTGTGGACTTTATCGTTTTATTTTAGGCGTTTAGCATTAACCCCCCACTGTTCGACCGCCAGAGGACGCTATTCCCACCTATCCATCAGTCATGCATCAAAACCTGCAGACTGGCCCTTTAATGTGTCCTAATGCGGTTCGCCGCTAGAACACACGGGCATGCCCATGAACCTGCCCATGGACGTGGTCATGAACCTGGTCATGGTCTTCCACACTGGCTCCTCCAGACGGTCAGTCCTCTCTCTGTGAGGGACGTCTGGCCTCCGACATCATCTCTTCACGTTAAGCACAGCAGTACAAGCCCCGTCACTGCTCTCAAACGCCTCACACGAACGAGAACAGCGGCTACTCACTCGCTGGCTTCCAGCGTCTTCCTCTCGATTGTCGAAGCCATTTTACCGCAGGTCGTCAGCGCGCGTCTGGAACAGGAGTCGCACAGCGGCGCATCTGCCGCCCGCCCTTCAGACTCCTCGGAGAACGCGCGCGTCGCCGCGCTGCTGCGCGCTCCCAGCTCAAACCGCGCTCCCGAACAACGCGGCGGGGCGATGCTGAGAACCGCACCTGTCGCCCTCAGGGTCGCTCGGCGCAGGCCACGGCCGCTCGCTGGCCTCGCGAGGGATTCATCTCCGCTGGCGCCGCGTTCAGACTGAGGAACCGCGGCTCTAGAGCGAGAACCTCCCGCCTCAGCACGTCGAGCTGGCACTAGGCTCGGTGATCAGTCCTCGGTCTCTGGTTCGCCTGCGCGTCCGTCGGCGGCCAAGGCTGCAGGCAAAGCCGCGCGTCTCCGCGTTTATGAAGCTACAGCAGGTATTTTGTGACAGAGCCCAGCCCCCCCGGCCCCCCCGGCCTCTCTGCTCTCATTTCCGTCTTCCTGCTCACGACCTCCTCGACAATGAGAGGAAACAGCGCCCAGCCAGTGGCAGACAGGCAGCAGCGGCCAGCACGAGTCATCAGGCGAGGCGTGACCTGTGCGTTCAGACTGGACCGCGCTCCTGGTGGGCTAGTTAAGCAGTCATTGTAATAAATAACCAGGGTGGGGGTGGGGGGTGGAGGTGGGGGGTGGGGGTGGAATTTGGACACTTGAAAATGTTTAAGGACTGAGCTTCGCTTTGAACTAAGCAGAACTTCTTAGGACATCTGAGAATTTCAAGAGTTTGTGAGGAGCAGGTTCTGTTTTTCCTGTACTGGTGTCACTGGGAGGCGTGAGCAGCAACACAGCACCCATCTTCTCCTCTGCTGTGGGTGAAGGCATAAGGAGTAACCTGGGGCGACCTTTCTGGGTGCCTCACTTGTGGAATCTCCTCTTCAGGTTACTCCACTGGTTCGCAAAGGTGTGTGTGTGTGTGTGTGTGTGTGTGTGTGTGTGTGTGTGTGTGGTGTGACTGTGGTCAGGGGGCACTGGAAAACCTCGGTTCTGTGGTCAGTGGACCTGTTTCGTGTTTGAGGGCCTTGTCTTTAGTTGACACATGTATTTAAAGACTGTAGTGGAAAACCATCCACTCTCGTGTGTGAACACGTTTAAAGTCCCAGAACATCCCGTTCGCTCCCTGATCCGTGGATTGAAGCTGACTGTCCTGATAACCAACACATTTACATATGGACTTACATTCAGTGACACCAGCTGAGCACTGCCTTACATAACAGCCAGTCAGGACTGGGCTCACTTATATAAATGAATCTTAAAGGCACAGCAGCAAAAAAAGTCTGTTTAATCAAAGGATAAAGAAAGGTTGGAAAAAGTTTAATGTAAAAATGAATTAAAATGGATTTTGGCCTGTAAAATCACACAAACCTTCTAAGTGGATTTCTAAGAAAATTGTACTAGACTGTATGAACTCTGACCCTCAACCTAACCCTAAACCCTAACGGTATCCTGCAGTCTTCCAAGCCCAATCGTACACCTGACTCTAAACCTAATACTGCTTATAATCCAAATGAGCTTCACCATGTAGTTTCTGAAGAGTTTGTGTATTTGGTGATGGTCTGTATGGGTCTTTCAAAATAAAGCCTGACCAAATAATCACGAGGCAGGGCTGGCAGAGGCAGCCGGACTCTGATGTAGCGTCTTATGACATTTGATGGTGTCCCTGATGTCATGCATCCCAGGGCTTTGGAAGAAAAACGGTCCCACAGCATTTTAGGTTCTCCTCTCTACTTCACACTGGGTATTATCTTTACATGACCCCGACTCTTTTTGCCCATCTCTGTGGTTTGTAGCTAAAAAGCCTATTTTTGTCTAATCTGACGGCAGAACTTGGTTCCAATCAAAGTCTCAGTGAAGCTCAGTGAAGTCCAAGCAAGCCTTCTGATTATTTTGTTGTCTTGGAACTTGTCTTCAATTCTAGTCTTGGAAACTTGGCCAGCTCCTCCAGTCCAATCGTGTTAACTGGAGTTTTGCGTGGTGAACCATGTTCTTCTCTTTATGTTAGAGATTTTGAGGTTGTGTGAAGCTGTTTTTCATTATTTTCATTCATCGCTTGGTTTATGACAGTCAATAAACTTTTGTCCCGCTTCATTTGTGTATTCTGAGATCTGCACTGGTCTAATGCAAGCAGTGTAAAACTCCCTCATCTACACCTTCTCCTATTTTAAGAAAAAGCAGGTGCAGGAACATTTACAAACATGCTCATTTATGTAACTAAGGAATGCATGAAATACTGAAATATTTCAGTTAATTCGTCCAAGTTCCACTGTTCTAGTCACTCCCACACAAATGAATCTATCAGTCTAAAACCACAAATAAAAAGTTACACCAGACTGTTTTTACACCCGAGTTCTCGATTTAACCTAATTTGTTTAAGCCAATATGTAGTGTTAATGCTGTTTATGATATAATCCAACAGTGTTAAACCTTCAAAATGACCTACTGTGTCTGATCCAGAGGTTGGATAAGAACACAACTCGGTGTTATTTACATAGTGTAGCACTGTATAATGCCGTCCCTTAGGAACTTCTGCACTGACAACCATCAATATCTACTTAACTGCGTAGTTAGTTCTGTATTCTGGGGTGATATCAGTAATATTTTCATCCTAAACTGAAACATCTGTTCTAAATGGTGATTCATGACCGTAAAACTGGATGAATCATGTCTAATTTCTATGCCTGATTTTCATTAACATTCGGGTTTGAGATTTCACAGTGTGTCATTTTTGTTGTGCCCCTATTAAACCTGGTACAGTTAAAAGTCTGTACAGTTATTCTGAAACAGCTTATTACAGTGTAACACTGGACTTTCACCCATCAGTTCCTTCTGTGTCTGTCTTGTGATGCCCACCTTACTAAGTTCTGCAACACATTATTGCTTATAATCATCTTACGACCAGCAAAAACAGTCCAGCGTCTAATCATGTCTTTTCCTCTGGGCTCTTGAACCATCTCTCACACTCGTCTTAGCCTGATGTCGTTGGGGAGAGCTCCTCTTATCTGCTGCCAGAGCCTGGGGCCTCACTGAAGGAGGGAGGCAACCGTCGGCTGTTCGACTGAGCCATGAGATAAACCAACCAGCTCGCCGCTGCTGAACCGCTCCGGAGGGGATATTAAAGGTGTCTGGCAGTTACAGTCTGAAAAGCACTGCAGGATTCAGTTCACATGCTTTGAACTCTTTCTGAGTCCAATGCAAAATCAAGCCTAAAGCTGGCCAGCTGGTAGAGGTCAGTACACACCCTTAAGCCAGGCTCAAGACAGCTAGAACCCCCTCTTGACGCAGTTGAGGCAAACTTGTTCACTGAGCATAGATATTAGGGTAAAATATGATGGGCACACATTTTGGAGGACCTGCCCTTAAAGACAGTTTAGAAATGATTAGTGCATGATGTTATCTAGAACCCTATCGCTTGGACTCTTGAACCAACACAAACTAGCCTGTTTTTTAGTGGTGATTTCCACCAAATCACAACTATGGGGGCACACAGTAAGCTATGTTGGGAACTGCAGCAGGGATTGAATTTGGCAAATGTGTCCCTAATGCATAGAAAGTTTACTTTGGAGGTAAGACGGAAATAAAAACTAGTTTAAATCCAGGCAAATTTGTTGGCGAACATTAAACCCAAGAGCTTTTTTCTATGGCACATCCTGCTGGTCACCAAAACTAAAACAGGAGAATCAGCACTCAGTAAAATGTATCGCCTCCGCGTGTTGCAGAAAATGTATGCATGTGTTATAATTTAGCAAAACGTCCGTTATCTTAATTTTGGAGATTTCTCATCACTCATAATCCACCACCCAAATAATACTTGCATTGTGGTGATGCGGTGGGGGTCCTGACCACTGAAGAACAGGGTTAATGGGGGCTAGCAAAGAAACTGATGGACTAAAGTCTACAGTAAATGTAGAACAACAAAATGCACCAATATGGTAGGTGGAGCAGATAAAATGCAGGGTGCAGAAACAAGGTAGGAGGACTTATGAAGTGACCAGTCAGTGTCTTTGTATTTATTGTGTCTGAAACCTACAGGTTGAGTTCATGTGAAGCTTCAAAAGTTTTAAAGAAAGAAAAATGGATGTTTTTATTCCAGCCAATTTCTCTGTTTGGTTAAATAATGACTTATTTTCTCAAACTTTACAATTTCAAGGAAACCAGTTATTTGCTGCTATCAGGAAAAAATCTTGTAGCTTTATGTTGTGTACAAATTTCATGGTGAATGGGCAACTGAAACTGCCAAAACGTCCGGTTCCATTGACTTACAATTAAAGCAAAGCCAGAATTTTTCCTTCTCCTGTAAGGTCAGCATTTTGGAGATATGAGACTGCTCTGACAGCAGCGAACTGTACAAGGTATATAGTGTGTTGATATAATAAGTGGATCAATAAGCCGCTTTGTGAAGCAATATGAGATAACTCATTTCTTTAGTTAAATTAGTTATGACATGAGTACTTAAGACCCACCCTAAATCAATTAGCAGCGACAAGGATGACATAAGGCAGCAGAAACGAAACGTAGACCAACTCTTACCATCGTCCTATTTTCACAGTGATGGGTAATGACTGAGAAATGTATTAGATTTCTCAGGATACAGCCAGGTTATCTCATGATCAATCACTTCAGTTATTTGCTCCCATAGTTCATGTTACAGTGACAATGCTGCTGAGTGTGTGAGGCGTCCACCATTTCCTGTGCCTTGGACACAGCAAACGCAGAGGATGTACAGGAAATGAACACAGATGAGCCCCGGGAGGGGGTGTTCTGAGCCATACTCACTTCCTATTTTTTAATGCCTTGCCGCTCTGCTGGATCCTGATTGGTTGGTTGACTCCAGATGGCCCTGCTTGATAGAGAAGGGTGCCGTTTGAGAAAGTGTCACAGAATGCCCTGCCGGTCAACTTTAGTACTTGACAGGAAAGCCCTTCCGATGTCTTGTGTTTCACTGAGAACTGAGAACATGGCAGATACGTGACAGCAACCACAAAAACCGCTGTTACAACAAGAATGATATGTTTCCATGGTCAACATAATGCAACTAAAATCTGACAAAAACAATCATCCAGCAAGTATATTTCACTAGAAGGACTGCACACTATATTTGCTGATGTATTTTCTTCATATTATGTTGAACGTATGTGTGTCATATAGTAGGTGTTGACTCTAGTTCCACTTTATTTCTCATATGCTGAGACTGCACAGTCTGTGGTGCAGGCCAGTAATAACCTTGGTGGACCGCAACACTTATTTCTGTATTGCTGAATCTGAGACTGCACTTGCTGACATACTGTTGTCTAGGGGAGCCTGCCATGGCACTGGTCACATCCATAACCACCCCCCCCCCTTGCAAATCCTTTTCAACCTTATTCAGTTGAATCCACTACAAAGACGAGATATTGAATGTTCAAACGGATAAACTTGTTTTTTGCAAATATTCACTCATTTTGAATTTGATGCCTGCAACACGTTCCAGAGAAGTTGGGACAGGGGCGTGTTTCCCACTGTGTTACATCACCTTTCCTTTAACACTCAATAAGCGTTTGGGAACTGAGGACACTGATTGTTGGAGCTTTGTAGGTGGAATTCTTTCCCATTCCTGCTTGATGTCCAGCTTCAGTTGCTCAGCAGTCCGGGGGCTCCGCTGTCGTATTTTGCGCTTCATAATAAAGAAAAACATGAGGGAGGTCTGGAATGGAATGAGGACAATCACCAGCATCAGGTCCAGCAACAACGGAGGAGCAGAGGTCAGTGTGGACGGGGCCAACAAGCTAAATCTGTTCTTTAACAGATGTGACACTGCAGGCTCTGTCCCCCCCCAGCCTGACTCCTCTGCTGCCGGTCCTCAGCAGACCATTCCACTCATCCCCCCTCCCCCTCCTGATAGCATGCTCCCCTACTGTGACAGCCCATCTCACACCTCCATCCCTCCCCCACCCACCACTGCTGACCAGGTGAGAAGACAACTGAAGAGACTCCACGCAAACAAGGCTGCAGGCCCTGATGGGGTTCCACCCAGGGTGCTTAAAGCCTGTGCCGCCCAGCTTTGTGGAGAACTTCAACATGTCTTCAACTTGAGCCTGAGTCTCCAGAGGGTCCCCATGATGTGGAAGACGTCCTGCATTGTTCCTGTTCCAAAGACGCTACGACCCAGTGACGCCAAGGACTACAGGCCAGTGGCACTGACGTCTCATGTCATGAAGACCATAGACAGGCTCGTCTTGGATCAGCTCCGACCCATAGTCCAGCCTTTTCTAGATCCCCTCCAGTTTGCCTATCAGCCCCGCCTGGGAGTTGAAGACGCCATCATCTACCTGCTCAATCGAGTTTTTGCTCACCTGGATAAGTCAGCCAGCTTTGTGAGGGTCATGTTTTTTGACTTCTCCAGCACATTTAACACCGTCTGGCCCGCTCTTCTGGGCGATAAGCTCACAGTGATGCAGGTAGACGCCCCCCTCGTGTCCTGGATTGTTGACTATCTGACCGGCAGACCACAGTATGTACGCCTGCAGCACTGTGTGTCGGACAGAGTGGTCAGCAACACTGGAGTTCCACAAGGAACTGTCCTCTCTCCCTTTCTCTTCACCCTCTACACCACGGACTTCAGCTACTGCACAGAGACTTGCCACCTTCAGAAGTTTTCTGATGACACTGCAATAGTTGGATGTATCAGCAGGGGTGATGAGGATGAGTTCAGGGCAACAGTGAAGGACTTTTTCGCATGGTGCGAGCGGAACCACCTGCAGCTCAACGTGACAAAGACAAAGGAACTGGTGGTGGACCTGAGGAGGGACAAGGCACCGGTGACCCCTGTGTCCATCAGCGGGGTCAGTGTGGACACTGTGGAGGATTACAAATATCTGGGTGTGTATATTGACAATAAACTGGACTGGGCTAAGAACACTGACGCCCTCTACAGGAAGGGCCAAAGTCGTCTCTATTTTCTGAGGCGCCTGAGGTCCTTCAACATCTGCCGGACTATGCTCAGGATCTTCTATGAGTCTGTGGTGGCGAGTGCTGTCCTCTATGCTGTTGCATGCTGGGGAAGAAGGCTGAGGGTGGCAGATGCCAACAGACTCAACAAATTGATCCGCAAGGCCGGTGATGCTGTGGGTGTGGAGCTGGACTCACTGACGGCCGTGTCGGAGAGGAGGACGCCGTCTGAGCTGCAGGCCGTTACGGACAGTGGCTCCCACCCACTCTACGACACTGTGATGAGACACAGGAGCTCATTCAGCTCAAGACTCACTCTACCGAAATGACCACAGAGCGCCACAGGAGGTCATTCTTACCTGTGGCCATCAAACTCTATAACTCCTCCCTCAGTGTGTGATTCACAAAACTGTTCATATGTGCAATAATAACAACTGTGTGTGCAAAAACTCAGAGAGACACTAACTAATTTAAATAATTGTAACTGCTTTATACCTGATGTTTCATATTACTATCACAATCACCGCCACCTTACTATATTCATAAGTACTTAAATCTGGTGTACATACTGTAAATTTCTCTATATTGTCTTAAATTATTAGTAAAGTGTTTATTTTTACATAAATGGCTGCAACTGTAACAACTGCAATTTCCCCCTGGGATCAATAAAGGAATCTGAATCTGAATCTGAATCTGAATCTGAATCTGAATAATGCGCCACACATTTTCAATGGGAGACCGGTCTGGACTGCAGGCAGGCCAGTCTAGTACCCGCACTCTTTTACTATGAACCCACGCTGTTGTAACACGTGCAGAACGTGTTGTGCTGGTCTGAGTGGATCAGACACAGCAGTGCTGCTGGAGTTTTTAAACACCTCAGTCACTGCTGGACTGTGGGCAGTGTCCTGTGACCACTGATGGACTAGATGATGATTAGCTCATACTGTACAGCAAGAGATGAGCTGTCATCTCTGGCTTTACATCCACAGGGTGAACCGACAACGCAGGTGCAGGAATGTGACAGTGAGTGGACACAGTGTTTTAACCACCACCACCACCACATAGGTGTTAATGCAGTGCTGAGAATGATCCACTACCCAAATACCCTGAAGAACAGGGTAACAGAGTATCAGAGAAACAGATGGACTACAGTCTGTAACTGTAGAACCACAAAGTGCTGTACAGTAAGTGGAGCTGATGAAATGGGCAATGAGCGTAGAAACGAGGAGGTGGTCAGAATGTTATGCCTGATCGGTGCACACAGAGAATCACATTCAGAGCCCTTATTAAATTTCAGCAACACTTCGGCCTCAAAATCCTCATCAGTGACTCTGGCTCTGTTTGGGGTGAGAATCAGGCCTGAATAATCTCTTCACTGCTGCTAGATTTTTAGGTAAAATAACATAATAATCCTCCTCTACTGTAAAATTGCTATAACAGACAATTCTAACAGTTTTTACAATAAATGGTCTTAAATGCTGGAGTTAATGCATAAGTTGAGTTTGACGCTGAAGACACTCTGCTTTGCTGATACGTTTAATCTGCAGCAACTCGCGAAACTTAAGTCAGCTTCTCTTTCTCCTCCTTCTTAAGGTGGAGAACAAGAAACGACTTCAACCTCGTAAAAAGTTGAACATTGAGAGTCATTTTACAAGAAACTTGCGTAAAAGTTTCCTGAGATGCAAGAAAAGCGGCTACAGCTGAGCTAAAGGAGTAAAGTTTGTCTGAGTTTGTGTTTATATTTCCAGCCTGTACTGTCAGCACATACTGAGATATACTTACAGCCAAGACGGTAAGACGGACATAAAATATTGTGCCTCCCAAGGTGGTTTGATTTTTGCTGAAAGGACAAAACCTCTTCCAAAAGGCTCTTCTTAACGTTTCGGTTGCGACCCCTGAGTTACGCCTATAGTTAGGGGTGATCGGCACGTTTGCTCCAACTGTCCGTGGCTCAGTGAACGACTGCGCTCTATGTTTCGTTTTACGCAGATTGACTGAAGTCTGCACACTTCACACTGGGGCGAGGTATTTTTCTGCATGGCTATTTCTGTGTCTACGTCAAACCCACCTCTGGTGTTTGGTGCCAAAAAGCTCTATTTTGGGCTCATGTGACCGTAGAGCAGTTCCTGTAATGTCTGTAGCTGCTTGAGTTTGATGGTCCTTGACAGCAGAGGCTTTTTCCCACAACATGAGGTTATGTCGGTGGTGTCTGACTGTTGTTTAAGAGTCGACCCCAAGACTTAACTAATGTCTTCAATTCTACAGCTGTTTTCATTGAAAGATTATTTGTCAATGCTTGTTTTTTTCTTTTTCCTTAAATGCTGGAAACTTTTTAACACTATTTTTAGTCACAAAGTCAAATTAGCAGGAGAGTCACCCAGTACAGCGTGATTAAACCCAGTCAGGCCCACATTTCCTGTGAGGAGAGAGATTGGACATGTTGTTGACTTTCTGATAGCGCAGACATGCTCTGAACCAGCAATAGGCCGGCTACTGCTTCCTGTCCAATCATAGATTCCAGGGATTGTTGGCCTTCTTTAGTGAGCTTAACTAAGTTTTCTGGACTCACTTGGTCCTTTGCTATGACACATTTAATCAGTATATAAATTAGTGGAGAGCAAGGTCCAGTTGGGTGGCTGTACATGTGATCGTGAGACAAGCCAGGACTCTTTTAAGACACACGACTACCCCTGACTGACTAAAACACAGCAGGCGCTGGATGTGAGTCCCGCGCTGAAATAGTGCTTCGCTTCTCTGTGGAATCCACCTCTCATCAGTATTATCTGTAAAAGAAAACACCTTTTGACTTTGACTGCGCTATCAAAGTGAAACGCAACCATGTTAACTGCTTCCTGTATTTGCGGAAGAAAAACTCCTGCAACCACAGCCCACCTACCTAGTGTCACTACTTACTCTGGAGCTATTCCGCCTGACACAGCTTCATCGCTTGGTTCCATAAAGACATTCAGCTGCATAAGATCTGCGTTTAAAGTGATAACATTGTGATCTGCAAGCCAAATATGTCCTAATAAGTTTAGAAACTGAAACTAACCAACAGCTAAATGTATAAAAAGAGGACCAATCTAGATGCGTTTTGGACACGGTTTCACAGCAAAGCCGCTTCTGTGTTAGAGTTATGGTCTTACAGTAAAATAACTTCAAATAACTTCAAATCAATTCAAGGCAGGTTATGTCTCTAGTATGTTTTAGGGTAATACTGGTAGAGTCACCTCACGACAATGTTTAGAATGACCCCCTGACTTATTTGTAGTTTGCTTGAGTAATTATTATAATATATATATATGTTTACCAAACCATGGTTATGAAGGAATGCACAGTACTACTGAAAAAAGAACATAATAATAACAAAATAGTGATGATTAAAATTTCTGAAGTTAGCAAGACTGTATATGTACATAGTAGAAAATTGGTAATACGGCATCTTTTGAGCTTTGTGTTCAGCTTGGGGTTTGTTGAGGGGTGTATCTCAAGGGTCAAGTAGCTATCATGCAGGGTTGTTAAAGAGCCTACCACATCTCTCCCAGTTCTATTAGCTAAATTTACTTAAGCAGTGCTGCCAAGTCGGACTGAAATTTCTGGTTGCTATCCTTTTGTACAATTCTGGCTCTAATAGCGGAAAGGCAAGGTACATTACCATGTGATATGTCTTCTACCATTACAACACATTTAAGTGATACTTTTTTAATCCCACAAACGGGGAAATTCCACCTCCGCATTTAACCCATCCGTGAAGTGAAACGCCACATACACACACTAGGGGGCAGTGAGCACACTTGCCCGGAGTGGTGGTGTTACGGCCAGCTTGTTACGACCTCAACATAAAGAGGAGACAGACCACAGACTTATAACAAAATATAAAGATCTGTATTCAGGCTTTAAGTATTAAAATGTTAAGAAAGGTTGTCTAGGGGAAAGATTTAGAGTGATATCAAATTAAGGATAAAGGCGACTCCAAACCAGACCTCACCAGCGTTCTCAGTTCCCAGGAAGGTCCAAAATCCTACAATAGGAAAAGGTGAGAGAGAGAAAGGGCGCACAAAGAGAGGGAGACCACAGGACGAGATGTCCTCTCAACATGTGGCCCTAAACACAACTCTCAAGCCCTTCTTATAGCTCCTCTCCCAACTGCCCCACAGCTGTAGCCAAGTATAGCTCCAACTCCACCCCCTGGTCTCACCCGTCACTGTTCAGCCAGCAGAGGGCACAAAAGGGGTCATCACAGGTGGGCAGCCCTATGCACAGCGGCTGGGGAGCAGTTAGGTGTCTTGCTCAAGGACACCTCGGTCATGGACTGTCAGCGTTGTCGAGCTGTTTTAGTTGAGATTTATATTTTCCTTTCTTCTCATTTAATTTTATTTTTAATTTTATTTTATCTCACTATTTCTTGGCAGCTGTTTTATTTAATGTTCTTTTCTGTTCTATTTTAGTAAATAACTAGATTTTTGGGGAAATGTTTAGGTTTTCTTATTGCTTATGTTCTGAGATTATTCTTTTGCCTACTTTTAATGTGTAATAATGAGTAATAACACTTCCAGCCTGATCAGGAAGGCACACCAGTGCCTCTGCTTCCTCAGAAGGCTGAGGCGTGCTGGACTCGGGAGCTCAGTCCTCACCTCGTTCTACAGATGTGTGGTGGAGAGCGTTCTGTCCTCCAGCGTCACCGTGTGGCATGGAAGCTGCTCTGCGGCAGAGAGGAAGGCTCTGCAGACGGTGGTGATGGCTGCATAGAGGACTGTTGGAGTCAGTCTTCCCACCACCATGGACATTTAGACCTCCATATGCAGGAAAAGGGCCACTGGCATCATGAAGGACCACCACCCATCCAGCACACACACTCTTCGTCCCGCTCCCCTCAGGTAGGAGGCTGCAGAGCATTAAGAGCAAAACTACCAGACTGAGGAACGGATTCTTCCCTGAAGCCGTGAGACTCTTAAACTCCAGTTAGACGTCACTGCAACGGCACTTCACGTCCACTGATTCATCTCTGCTGCTGGACTGAGTCAGTGCCCCCACTATATCACCCCTCCACTATATCACCCCTCCACTATATCACCCCTACACTATATCACCCCTCCACTATATCACCCCTCCACTATACCCCCCCCCACTATATCACCCCTCCACTATATCACCCCCCACTATATCCCCACTCCACTATATCACCCCTCCACTACATCACCCCTCCACTATATCACCCCTCCACTACATCACCCCTCCACTATATCACCCCTCCACTACATCACCCCTCCACTATATCACCCCTCCACTATATTACCCCTCCACTATATCACCCCTCCACTATATCACCCCTCCACTACATCACCCCTCCACTATATCACCCCTCCACTGTATCACCCCTCCACTACATCACCCCTCCACTATATCACCCCTCCACTATATTACCCCTCCACTATATCACCCCTCCACTATATCACCCCTCCACTACATCACCCCTCCACTATATCACCCCTCCACTGTATCACCCCTCCACTATACCCCCCCCCACTATATCACCCCTCCACTATATCACCCCCCACTATATCCCCACTCCACTATATCACCCCTCCACTACATCACCCCTCCACTATATCACCCCTCCACTACATCACCCCTCCACTATATCACCCCTCCACTACATCACCCCTCCACTATATCACCCCTCCACTATATTACCCCTCCACTATATCACCCCTCCACTATATCACCCCTCCACTACATCACCCCTCCACTATATCACCCCTCCACTGTATCACCCCTCCACTATACCACCCCTCCACTATATCAGCCCTCCACTATATCACCCCTACACTATATCACCCCTCCTCTATATCACCCCTCCACTATATCACCCCTCCACTATATCACCCCTCCACTATACCCCCCCCACTATATCACCCCTCCACTATATCACCCCCCACTATATCCCCACTCCACTATATCACCACTCCACTACATCACCCCTCCACTATATCACCCCTCCACTACATCACCCCTCCACTATATTACCCCTCCACTATATCACCCCTCCACTATATCACCCCTCCACTACATCACCCCTCCACTATATCACCCCTCCACTATATCACCCCTCCACTGTATCACCCCTACACTACATCACCCCTACACATGTCACGTTATACATGTCACTTTATACATTATCAGTATTGAGATATACTCTTTCTACCTCGTACTCATGCTGCTGGGTTTCATGCTGCTGTTGTTTGCACCTTACTATTTATTGTTTATTGTTACTTTGGGAGTTAACTGGGACCTTGAGTTCACTATTTCGTTCCATCTCATGTACGTGTGATGTGAATGACAATAAAGCCTTATCTTATCTTATCTTATCTTATCTTATCTTAACACACTCCTAACCCTTGTGGAAAGCCTTCCCAGAAGACTAGAAGCTGTTATAGCTGCAAAGGGTGGGCCGACATCATATGAAACCCTGTGGATTAAGGATGGCAAGTCACTCAAGTTCATATCTGTGTGAAGGCAGATGAGAGAATACTTTTGGCAATATAGTGTATATGTACCACTTTTATATCCCTGATCTGATTATAGCCAAGTCAGAACAACTCAGTCGCACCTATTGATTCTTGTGCTGGAGCCATGTCTTGCAAAAACATCAACATTTTGATTAATTATTACATTTCAGACTCCATGGATTGCTGCTAGATCGATTGTTTCTAAACTAAAACCATGAAAACTGAGTTTTTTTTAAAGCATTTTTCTTTTGTTTTATTGTTTTTGCCACCATCTAGTGGTCAAAAAAGACACAATAAAAGATGCACTTCAGTGGCATTAGATTCAGTGCTGTAGGAGCCCACAGACGCCTACTGAAGCCAAAATGTCTCCCTCAGTCTACACATATGGTCACAATGAAACAGACTTGTGGCTGCATTATTGATTAATGTGCAGAAGAAATCTGATACTGAATCTGATACTCATGACACATTTTCTCTTCTGTTCATAGCTTGCTTAGACAAGCTTTGCAAGCTTAACGTTACCTGCACTCGGGCTAATTCTGTATAGACTCAGCTTTATGTTAAACCTTCCCTCCTGATAATAAATATCCTAATTATTTTTTATTGCTGGTAACATTTTCTGATAAGGATGGTTGCCAGTTTATATTTGCTCCTCTATTCAAGGTGGAAAAGGAAACCTCAAACAAGAAGCTGGCGAATGTCCTTAACAGAAAATATTATTAGCATCAACAGAATAATTAAGATACTCTGATAGCCTAAATTAGTTTATCAGGAGTAAGAAATAACACTAAGCTGAGTCTATACTTAATTAGCTGACCAGCTAAGACGCTGACCAGCTTATTGAGAGGTGAAAGACATGAAAAGGAATGAGGGTGTTGCTCTGTTTCTGCTTGACAGGCATTATTTTACAGAACCTATAGGTTAGTATTCATTCGTTAATGTTTGTGATACCTAATCACAACTGCTGCGCCATTTAAGGAAGAAGTTGAATATACAAAGAAGAAGCTTAAAAGTATAAAAGTAGCTGACTTCAGCCTTATAGTTTTAAGGCTGGTAGTATGTTTTGATAATTTGATTACTTTCGTGTATCTTATTGATATGAAATTGGTGCGCTGTAGCATTACCTTACATATATCAGTGCTCATATTCCAACTTTTTAACAACCTTGTCATTCAGAGAATCAAGAGATATTCAGGAGAAAAATGAACACAAGACAAAACGCATCAGGTTCTGAACATTTTTATTTACCACAGGGCGCAACGTAGGCGATTTTCCCCCGTTCATTCTGGCCATAGATAAATCGAGCAACCCATAGTTCCAAATATGGGCATATAACACAGAAGGTGTGCTTCTGCCTGACTGGAATGAAAAGCTGCAACCACACAGACAGACTGTAGGTAAGGCTTTTTCCACATGTACACAGTATTATTATTATTTTTAAATCATATTGAATACAATTGATTATTTGGAGTATGAATCACTAATTACCAAAAATTATGTAGCTATCAGCCTTTAAATTTAGCTTGAGGATGTTTTATGCATTTGCTACTAAAAATGAACACAAAAATGAACTTTCCTGCTAATACAAAAGAAATAAAACAATATTGTCAAAATTAGTCAAAATTTAAAATCAAGGACGTGGAAAGTAAATAAATAAAATACACAAAACAATAATACATTAAATCAAATCAGTTTTCCCTTGCTGCTTCACCAACCACACAGCCATACATACACAAACATGAGTGTGGATTGCTGGGTTCTTTGTTTTGTACAATCCTATCCCGTCTTCTGTGTAATGTTCTTGAAATGGTAAAAGTTTGTAAACAGTTTACAGACATTCTTCAGTTCGCCTAATTTGAACACACTGGTGGCCTCAACTTCACACAAAGATGCAATGTTTAAAACTAAATGTTGTTTGTAATGTGAACAGGATCGTTGTGAATAATAGTTACTCGCTTTTCTGTTTCAAATTCATTAACGACTCGAAAGAAAATTCCAAAAGAACAGATGCTACAGCTCATGAAGTACGGTGGCTTTTAACATTGACATTGGCTAACTAACCTGCACATCTTTCTTACTGAGACGAATCTTCTTCATCCGGTGAGCCGACATGTTTCCTCTTTAGATGATACATGGAGGATGTGCTCCATGCCAGCTAAGGTTGGCTTTACAAATTGACCAGAACTGGGACGGCTACTGAAAAATTAGTAGCTAGCTACTTTGCTGCTACTTTCCCAAAATTTGCAGCTTGCTGTAACGCCAGCGAGTGAGGAGGCGGATGCATGTGCTGAGATAAGTGACTTATTATGGGCAAATCCAGCATCATGGTCAAGCCAGTCCAGGTTCCAATAATCTAGGGTGGACGTGGACGTGGACGACCACCAAATAACAAAGATTAAACAAAGACCTGCAACCACTCAGGGGAAAACACAGGGCTTAAACACATGAGGGTAAATGAGAGACAGGTGGAAACACAGGTGGAGACAATCAGGGGCGGAGTAACCAAACAAGGAGCCGGACTAGGATCAAAACAAAAAGCACATGGACTAGACTGTGAGGGGCCAATCGTGATACTAGCTACAATTTAACTACTTTTCTAGAAAAAATAGTGGCTACTTTTTAGCTACTTTTTTAAATGTAGTGCACTATTTTGTAGCTAATTGGCTACTTTCAAAGCACGATGCTCAGAATGTTCATATATCTTCACCTGACACACCAAACAAGCCCAACTGAAGGTGTGAACAAGACATTGCATTTAATCATGTGCCAGAAAGAAACAAAGCAATGGAAAGGCTGAAAATATACAAAAATATCACCAAAAGGTGTAACCAACAATCAAACTTACACAAACAAAGGCGTGACATCCAACAAAACTTAGTGTGCTGTAACAGGCGTTTTTTCTACCACCTAGTGGCGGATTTAGGTAGATGCTTTATTGCAGTAAGCATACGGGTTCTGGTGTCATCACACAGGAAGCATCCTGTGTGTATTCCGTCTGCTGAAAAGGACACAGGATGTTCTTGCAAAGTCCAACCTGAGAATGCACAAAATTGCTTCTAACAGCAAAAAGGTAATGGATGCCTTCCTGCCTCAAGATTATGCTGATGGCCTGAAAGACTTGGACTTGGGCTCAGATACTCCTACAGTGCAGTGCAGCCTAGGCCTTAATTGGGATCTGAAGACAGGTTTACCTTGAAAGTTGATATTGGAGAGAAGCCCTTCTCACGTCGGGGTGTCCTGTCAGCGGTAAATGGAGTGTATGACCCTCTTGGCTTTGTTACTCCCATCACAATTCAAGGCAAGCACATTCTGAGAGAGCTCACTCGGGAGAAATGTGACTGGAATTCCCCTTTGCCAGAGGAGATGTTAGACCAGTGGACATCTTGGAAAGACTCTAAAGGACCTTGGTCACCTGCATATTGTGAGACCCTACACCAAAGCTTCTTCCTCAGGCACCAAGAGGAGAGAGCTGAGTGTGTTCTCAGATGCATCAACAAGAGCAATAGCAGCAGTTGCTTACCTGAAAGTGATTGATGAAAGCAGGAATTCTCACGCAGGTTTCGTTATGGGCAAAGCGAAGCTGGCTCCCCGGCCTGAACACACAGTTCCTAGGTTGGAGCTTTGCGCTGCTGTGCTGGTGGTGGAGTTGACAGATCTCATCTTATCTGAGCTTGATATGCACATCGATGCTATAACCTTCTATACGGATAGCAAAGTGTTAGGATATATATATATATATATATATATATATATATACACAATGAGACGAGACGTTTCTATGTATATGTGAGGAATAGGGTTACACACATAAGAAGGTCCTCTCATCCACGGCAGTGGAAGTATGTATCCATGGATCAAAACCCTGCAGATTATGCAACCAGGTCAGTGACTGCTGTTTGTCTTTTGGATACCACATGGCTCACTGGACCCACTTTCCTGATGCAAGATTCCAGAGAATCTCTTGAACTGGACGTTGTGTCAACAAGCACACACAGCTGAGCAGTTCAGGCAGTCCAAGTGCATAATTATCAGGGCTGTCCTGGAAGACACATATGCTGACGAACTGGCTTGTTTGAGAAAGGGTGAGAAGATTCCTCAAAAGAGTCCTCTTAAAAACCTGGACCCCTTCATTGATGAACAGAACCTTCTCAGAGTCAGGGGTCGTATAAACGAAGGAGTGTTTGGGGTAGAAGAAAAGAACCCTCTGATAATTCCTGGTAAACACCATATCTCAACGCTGTTGATTAGACACTATCATGAGCAGACTTCACACCAGGGATGCCTCTTCACAGAAGGTGCCATCCGTATAGCTGGTTATTGGGTCATTGGTGTGAAGAGACGTGTGAGCAGCATTATTGGTGTGTGCTGGGAACACATCTGACCAAGATGGCGCCGTCTCACGTGTGCTACCTGTTTTTATGTTTTTATTACTGTTCGTGTTATTGTTTAGTCAATTGCATGCTGTGTCCATCAGCTATAATCGGGAGACGTTGTTGAGTATTCGTGCCCGGCTTTTGGAGGGCTTTGTTGGGGAAAACGGCGCGTGTGATCCCCCATTTCAACCACCACTACTTCTACCGGCGGCGTCTGAGGTTTGTTTCTCCTGTTGTAAACAACGGAGTAGACGCAAACAGCGGCGGAGGAAACGAGGGAAAAGAGGCCTCCTGCTCCGGCTGCGTGTTCAGTGTGATCGCCGATCAGGCCTGTTATATGGATTAAATAAATACCGGCTTCCTGATGGCGCAGACAAGCGTCTCAGATACTTTCTCCTGCGACGCTCTTTAGAGGAGCGCTATGTTTGGCTGCAGCCGGTGTTGCCAGCGTTACACTCCCGCGCGTTTACGGGGAAACCCGTAATCAGGTGCGGCGGAGTGAATTCAAATAACTTGCGTGAAATTCCCTGCCTTTCGCCATCGGACATGGGACATGTGTCTGACTCTAAGTTTGCGCTTTTCAATGTCAGATCCTAGTCAAATAAGGCGTTTGTTATGCGAGACTTTATATCTTCCCGTGACTTGGATTTTCTGTGTTTAGTAGAGATGTGGCTTAAACCTGGAGAGAACTGGCAGTTAAATGAACTACGCCCCCCGTATTACTCCTGTTTAAATTCTCCAAGGATATCAGGACGTGGTGGTGGCTTGGCTGTCGTTTTTAAAGACTCTTTTAAATGTCTGAATGTCTCTGTTGGGGTTTTTACAACTTTTGAACTGCTGTGTTTTAAAGTACCTGGCGAAAATCCAGTATGCTGTGCGGTCATTTATCGCCCTCCTTCCACGTCTTTTAGCGGTTTCATGTCAGAATTACAGGACTTGCTGTCTTCCCTAGTGCTGGAGTATGACAAAGCATTGCTGCTGGGTGATTTTAATTTTCATATTGACGATGACTCTGATGGACCTGCCCTAGAATTTTTGAACACCTTGGAATCCTTTAATTTTGTTCAGCATGTAGTTGGCCCAACTCATAATCGGGGTCACACACTGGATTTGGTGTCCTCTCTAGGAGTGTGCCCTCACTCTGTTTCTTTGGTAGACCTATTTGTGTCAGACTATAATTGTATTACTTTTAATATGCGCTTATTTATGAATAAGGCTAGCCCCAAACGCTGTGTACGGTCTCGGGCTTTTAACAAAGACATAATATCACAATTATTAAATGAGTTCACAGGTGTTAGTGAACAGCTGTCTTCCTGTACTGGTGTAAATGATTTGGCTAGCTCTTTTAATTCTTTATGTTTAAGTGTTTTAGATAAGGTCGCTCCTGTTAGAATGAAGATGAAATCTCTTGTGAATTCTACCCCATGGATTAATGAGGATATCTTGAGCTTGAAAAGGATATGTAGGAGGGTAGAGCGGGAATGGAAAAAGTCTCAACTTCAAGTTCACTACTTATATTTGAAGGATTTATGGTCTATTTTTAACAACAGAATGAGGAGTGTAAGAGCCAAATATTTTAATGAGTTGATAACTGCAAATATACGTAATCCAAGGTTCTTGTTCTCTAGGATAGACAACCTGGTTAACGGGGTGGCTGTGATTACACCTAGTTCTGAGATTGATGCTGAACAGTTTTTAAGATTTTTCTTGGATAAAATCAAGGCTCTGAAACATAATATAGCAATTTCTTCTCGTTTAAATGGTGATGTGGCTCCTCAAAATGAAGGAGTTGAAATTTTCACTCAGTTTTCTCCCATTTCCCTTGAGGAATTAAAAGAAGTTGTGAATTGTTTACATCCTTCAACTTCTCCTGGTGACATTCTCCCAGCTACATTTGTTAAGAGCATTCTCGATTCTGTGGGCATTTATCTTCAAGAAATAGTGAATTTGTCACTTAATACGGGCTGTGTGCCAGATTGTTTTAAATTGGCGATCGTGGAGCCGATTCTCAAGAAACCTGGTCTTGATCCGATGGATTGTGTAAATTACAGGCCAATCTCAAAGTTACCTTTTATCTCAAAAATTCTTGAGAAAGTGGTCGCAAAACAGCTGCTGTTCTTTTTAGAAGAAAACAGTATTTTTGAGAAATTTCAGTCAGGTTTCAGGCAGAAACATAGCACTGAAACAGCGCTTTTGAGAATATTAAATGACCTCTTGATGAATGCAGATGCTGGGGAAGTCTCTGTTTTAGTTTTATTGGATATAAGTGCAGCCTTCGATACAGTTGATCATAATATTTTAATAGAGAGGTTGCATCAGTGGGTTGGAATATCTGGAACTGCATTAGATTGGTTCATTTCGTATTTGACAAATAGAACCTTTAGGGTATCTACTGGAAGAAAGTTATCTTCATGTGCTGATCTAACGTGTGGAGTTCCACAAGGTTCAATCCTTGGTCCTATACTATTTAACTTATATATGCTCCCTTTAGGTGACCTGATTCGTCGTTTTAATATCTCTTATCATTTTTACGCAGACGATACACAGCTTTATCTCTCTGTTAAAAGGAACGACTTCAGGAGATTAGAGAGTCTCACTGATTGTATTAAAGCAATTAAGGATTGGCTGAGCTGTAATTTCCTCAGATTAAATGACGGGAAAACAGAAGTATTGGTTCTGGGTTCTCAAAAGGTTGCTGATAACCTAAAGAAGGAACTTGGGTTATTGGCTTCACAGATAAACCCTTATCCCAGAAACCTCGGAGTCATTTTTGACTCAGATCTTCATTTCTCAATGCATATAACAAAGCTGGTGCAGGCCTGTTATTTTCAATTGAGAAATATTGCCAAAATCAAGAAAATGCTCTCCTTCCGGGACACAGAGAAGATCATTCATGCTTTTGTATCATCACGACTTGATTATTGCAATGCACTATTTACATGTCTTAGTCAAGGGGCAATGGCACGGCTGCAGCTGGTTCAGAATGCAGCTGCCCGGGTACTTACCAGGACTAAAAGAAGGCAGCATATTACCCCTGTACTGGCATCTCTGCATTGGTTGCCTGTTGTTTTTAGAATTCAGTTCAAAATTTTGGTTTTAATCAAATCAAATCAAATCAAATTTATTTATATAGCGCTTTTTACAACTGATGTTGTCACAAAGCAGCTTTACAAAAATGGGAATCACAGCACAGAGAATCAGACAAAACACTGAACATAATATACAGAATATACAGAACCCCCGTGAGCGCTGAGGCAAGGAAAAACTCCCTCAGAGCTGGAGGAGGAAGAAACCTCGGGAGGACCAAGACTCACATCTAAAGGGGGGACCATCCTACCACTGGTCAGACAACTTATAAGTTAAACATTGAAAAGTCAATTTTACATCCACGCAGTTCTAATATATTCAGGTGTGTATAATCAACAGTGGAAACAATTAGAGTTCATATAGATTTGGATGTGATCTGTAGTGGAGAAGCTGCGTTCCAGAAACTTCCATCAGTCTGGTCAATCAGGGGGACAGGGGGACTTGAGGGTGGGACATCCATCAGTATTGGGCCGGACCGGTGGACAGTCAGTAACTCGGAGGAAGGAAAGATTTAGGTTTTAGGTAGATTTAGGTAGATTTTTAACATACCAGACGGTGCACGGTGATGTGCCAAAATATATCTCAGAGTTATTATCACCGTATCCTAGTACCAGATCACTAAGGTCATCTAGTCAGGGGTTCTTAGTGGTCCCTAGGACAAAACGGAAACGAAAGGGAGATTGTGCTTTTTCCGTGTATGCCCCCAAGTTGTGGAATGCTCTGCCTTTGGATGTTAGACTAGCTGGAACTAGGACATTTTTAAAGGAAGACTCAAAACGCATCTCTATTCATTAGCTTTTGGTCACAGGTGATGCTTTTGTTATTTATTGGATAGTGCTGCATTGTTTTTATGGTTTTATGTCAGTTTTATGTTGTTTATGAATGTAGCTGTACTGTTTTTATAGTTATATGTATCTGTTTTGTTTTATCATTCTATTTTTAGTACTTGTTGTTTGTGAAGCACTTTGTAGCTGTGCTTAGAAAAGTGCTATATAAATAAATGTTTACTTACTTACTTACTTACTTATCCACGATTGTGTTACCTGTCGCAAACTCCGTGGCAGACCTGAGATGCAGAAGATGGCTGATCTGCTGGCTGATCTTCTATCCACTGAACCTCCTTTCACTAATGTGGGCTGTGATGTGTTTGGTCCATGGGACATCGTTGCACGGCGGACAAGATGCGGTTTAGCCCACAACAAAAGATGGGCAGTGCTATTCATGTGCATGGCTGTGAGAGCAGTTCACATAGAGGTCATAGAATCTCTTGACATGTCAAGTTTCATTAACGCTCTCCGGAGCTTCCTCACTGTAAGAGGTCCAGTGAAGCAGATCCGTTCGGACAGAGGAACAAACTTTGTCGGGGCATCTGCTGAACTCAAGATCCCATCTAACTTCGATTCAGCTTCTGTCAAGAGGTACCTTGCAGGAAAAGACTGTTCCTGACTATTCAACCCTCCCCACGCTCCTCACATGGGTGGTTCTTGGGAGAGGATGATATGAATTGCTAAGAGAATCTTCAACTCAATGTTTCTCCAACTGGGAAAATCAAAGCTAACACACAAAGTACTTACCACTTTGATGGCGGAAGTGGCTGCCATAATCAATGCTAGGCCTCTCATATCTGTGAGTACAGACCTACTCTTCTGACTCAGAAAGTAAGTGTTACTTCAGCTCTTTCTGATGACTCTGGAACCAAAGACCTTTACAAACAACAATGGCGTCAAGTACAACACCTGGCTCAAACTTTCTGAAGCAGATGGAGGAAGCATTACCTTTCTTCTTTGCAGCCAAAGAGGAAGTGGCAATCCACTCAGCCTAACATGGACCCTGGAAGCATTGTACTTCTCAAAGATCAGCAGCTGGAAAGGAATGAATGGCCTCTGGGAATTGTCACCCAGGTCTTTCCCAGCAGGGACGATAATGTTCGCAAAGCAGAGACTAAGGTCTCCCGTCAGGGTGGAACTAAACTGTTTTAGAGACCGTTGTCAGAATGAATTCTTCTTATATCAGTGCATTAGGACCTGTTATTCTCTAATTCTTGTGTAATTCATATGATGCATTTAATATGCCAGGCGGGGAGTGTGCTGTAACAGGCTGTTTCATGTAGCGTTTTTCCTACCACCTAGTGGCGGATTTAGGTAGATTCTTTATTGCAGTAAGCACACAGGTTCTGGTGTCATCACACAGGAAGTAAAGGAACCAGGAAGTGTGTTCATTGTTCAATTACATGCTGATGGACTTCTCCACAATCTGTTCGCATCTGCCCTCTTCTGTTGTCTTTCGTGGCATCGTCTGTATGTACATTCTTACTATAATGTTAACCTTTACTAAATGGCACAGCAGTACATTCTGGTGCCTCAGGTGTCATTTAAAATGTAATGGAAAAATAAGACGCTGGCAATGAAAAGCTGGTGAATGAGAAGCTGAACGTTGAATGTTGAGAGAGATTTTATAAGAAACTCTGCTTTTGGTGAAAGGTTTCCTGATTGGGGTGCGAGAACAGGGGAGCTAAAGCTGAGCTAAAGCTTATAGCAGAGCAAACCTTTTAGCCTAGACTAGTAGACTACCACACACTGAGACATATTTCCAGCCATGATGGTAAAACAGACATAAAATGTTGTGGCTCCCAAAGTGGTTTCATTTTTGTTGAAAGGACAAAATGGCCTTTCTTAACACTTCGGTTGCCGACCCCTGAGTTAAGCCTAAGGGGTGATCAATACATGATCATTTGCTCAAGCTGTCCAGCTCAGTCAGGATTGTGCAGTTGCCACTAGCCCACTTAACGGCCGTTTTCTATGGATCTCATTTTTCACTGACTGCCTGAAGCTGGTAGCAAAATTGCCGTGAAAATGATCGCTATAGCTACACAAAGATTATAGGTGCTACAGCTATTAGCTACAACAAATGTAGCTGCCTACAAAAAGTAGCACGCTGCTTAGCTACTCCCCCCATTCCTACAACGGACAACCTTTTTTCTGAGTTAAGCGTGAAATGCTCCCACATTTTTGTTCTTAAGGCTTCCATCGCACTTTTGTCTACTCTACAGTAAGCGTCACCAACTAACCTACCAACTAAATTAGTTGCCAACTAATCTGGTCCTTGACTTTAGTAGATTAGGTTGATTAATCATTGCACATATAGCACAGTCATCTCCTCAGTTTACATGAGGCAATTTTATACCATGGCAGACATGCATGTTTTAACATTTTAAGAGTGCTGACAGGACTTGTTGCATGTTTACACACAAATTGTCGTATCATTTAAAAGACAAAATGCACCCTTTTCACAAGCCATAGACATATGTACATAGATGCCGCATTGGCTGCTTCAGCCCATCGCTGCCTATGTAATCCGGCACACTGGTCCAGGCAAGTGCAGGTGCCTGTAAACAAATCAAAGTAAACAGGGGAGGTGCACCTTTTCTGGACAAAAAGCAGATTTACGTTTCTCAACTGATTTCAATGAGTTGTTTTTATATTCAAGGGTTTATGATCTACATGGAGTACAAAACGTTTTGTCTCCAGGGACTTTGACTCTTGATGGTTAAAATCAGCACAGCATCGACACAGCAGTCATTTCTGAGCATGATTTAGGGTTGTGGAATAAGGTGCAGAGATATTTAACACGCTGTGATCTGTGAGTTTACTCAGTCAGATAACATACTTAAACACAGCAGTTACTGAGGTAGAACTTGAGTTGCAATGTTGCAAATAGTGCAAGTAGAGCATCAAAAGAGGTGTGGGGGGGGGGTGACTTTAAAAACCTGGTCTCTTGAGGAACAAAGCTGTTGCAGTGTCTGGCAGTGGTGGCACAGATGCTCCGGTACCTTCTGCCAGATTGCAGCAGTGAGTAAAGTCTGTGTGAGGGATGGACGGGGTCGTCCACAATGCTGGTGGCTTTCTGGATACAACGTGTGGTGTAGATGTCCATGATGGAGGGGAGAGAGACCCTGATGATCTTCTCAGGTGTCCTCATTATTTGCTGTAAGGTCTTGCGGTCGGAGGCGGTGCAATTCCCAAACCAGGTGATGATGCAGCTGCTCAGGATGCTCTCCATTGTCCTTCTGTAGAACTTGGTGAGGATGGGAGTGGGGAGATGAGCCTTCTTCAGTCTCTGCAGGAAGTAAAGGTGCTGCTGGGCTCTCTTGGCTATGGAGTTGGTGTTGAGGGACCAGGTGAGGTTCTCTGTGATGTGGACACCAAGGAACTTTGTGCTCCTGACGATTTCCACAGCAGAACCAGTGATGGTCAGTGGGGAGTGGTCACCTTGCACTCTTCGGACATCAACAACCATCTCCTTAGTTTTGTCCACATTCAGAGACAGGTTGTTGGTTCTGCACCAGTCCATTAGTTGTAATTCCCCTCTGTACACTGACTCCTCATTCTTGCTAATCAGACCCACCACAGTCTTGTCATCAGCGAACTTGATGATGTGGTTTGAGCTGTACAGTCATGAGTCAGTAGAGTGAACAGCAGTGGACTAAGCACACAACTCTGATGGGAGCTGTCAGTCAGGAAATCCAGTACCCAGTTACAGAGGGAGATGTTCAGGCCCAGCAGGCTCAGTCTTACAGTCAGCTGCTGAGGGATGATGGTGTTGAATGCTGACCTGAAGTCTATGAACAGCATTCTGACATAGGTGTCTCTATTGTCCAGGTGGGTGAGAGCCAGGTGGAGTGTGGTGGAGATGATGTTGTTTGTTGAGCGGTTGGGGTGATATGCAAATTGCACTGGGACGAGTGAAGGAGGAAGCTGGTCTTTAATGTGCCTCATGAAAAGCCTCTTGATGATGTGAGTGAGTGCAAGGGGACAGTAATCATTGAGGCAGGACACTGGAAACTTCTTCGGCACAGGGATGATGGTGGTGGACTTGAAGCACGTTGGAATGACTGCAGTGCTCAGAGAGATGTTGAATATGTCTGTATGAACATCAGCCAGCTGATCAGTGCATTCTGTGAGCCCTCTGCCTGGCATGCTGTCAGATCCTGGTGCTTTTCATGGGTTGACTCTGTATAGAGTTCCCTGCACATCAGCAGTGGACTGACACAGTACCTGTTCATTTGGAGGAGGTGTGGTCTTGCCGTCGTACTGTTCTGTGCTTAAAACCGAGCATAGAAGTTATTAAGTGCATCTGGAAGGGAGGCATCACTGTCACAAGCAGGTGAAGGTGTCTTGTAGTTGGTGATTGCCTGGATGCCCTGCCACATGCACTGTGTTTCAGCAGTGTTTTGAAAATGTTCATGGATTTTCTTTGAGTAGGCACTCTTAGCCTCTCTGATGGCCTGGGAAAGCTATCCTGAGGCTTGCTTTATCCCCTGACTTGAAAGCTTTGTCGTGAGTTCTCTGCAGCATGTGCACCTCTGCATTCATCCATGTTTTCTGGTTGGGGTGTGTTGTGATGAGTTTGGAGACAGTAACATCATCACTGCACTTGCTGATGTAACCAGTCACTGATTCTGTATACTGCTCTGGGTTTATGGATACGTATACGTTTGTCAAGCGTGGATTTGGCTTATTTTATTAATAATTCTGGAACAAGGTTGAAATTAGCTTATTTGACTTTTCCATTCCATAATGATGTGGCAGTTGCCAGAATATAACTGCAGCTCCATTTAAGGTTAATCAGAAGATGTGAATAAGAAGCTTGTGAATATGAAGCCAACTTCAGTTTAATTTTTCTGGCTTTGTCCCCATCATTTTAGCTCTTATTTGATAAAAGAACCTTGATGTGCTTGAATGCTGCTTCCAACAAACAAGCAAGCAAAGTTTATTTATATAGCACTTTTTACAACAGGTGTTGTCACAAAGCAGCTTTACAGAACAATCAACAAGAAAATCTGGGTCCAAGCCCCCATGACAAGCCAGTGGTGACAGTGGCAAGAAAAACTCCCTAAAGAGGAAGACACCTTGAGAGGAATCAAGACTCAGAAGGGGAACCCATCCTTCTCTGGTTGACACTGGATAGCAAACATTGTTAGTATAACGTATTATAGTATTATAGTGCTGGTGGGCAGTGGTTAATTTGATTAGTCTATGATTATGCAGCAGTAGCAGAATCACTGCTGAGGGTGAGGACTGCACAGTGTTGTACATCAAGAAGCTCAGTGGTGGTCAAGCAGTGGCACCTGATCAAGGCAGAAGAGGCAACAGCATCAGACGCACAGGATGGGCAGCTGATCAACTCAGCAATGAAAGGAAGAAGAACACAGTGTCAGTTCTGTGAAGAGTGGCTGACCACAGATTACAGTAAAACAGAGCAGCAGAGACTCCATCAGATCCAGATCTGACAGGGAGACCAATCACCAATGGCTCCACTATACAAGTAAGTTTTTAGCCTAGACTTAAAGACTGAGGCTGAGTCTGAGTCCCGAACATTAGCAGGAAGGTTATTCCAGAGCTGGGGGGCTCTGTATGAGAAGCTCCGCCCCCTGATGGAGCTTTATTAGTTCTAGGAGTTCATTCTATAGTGTGACCCCAACGGTCACAGAATTCAATGGTCACAGAATTCGGTGTATCACCTGAACTATATTCCTTAAATGTGTCGTAGGCACTTTTTCATTTCCGTGTGATTTGGAATCACCTTTCCGAAGTCCGAGTACCGTGTGCAGTACACCTTGCCCTACGGAGCCCCGCTGGTGACATCCTGTAGAAATAAAAATAATGCCTGGCCACGACTTAGTAAGGCGTGGGAACGAGATAATGAAGTTTCCACGACTTAGTAAAGCGTGGGAACGAGTTCCTAATGCGTGGCCATGACTTAGTAAGCCATGATCTCGTTCCCTCGCCTTGCTCAGTCATGGCCACGCATTAGGATCTCGTTCCCACGCATTATTTTTATTTCTACGGGCTGTCACCTGCGGGGCTCCGTGCTTCGCAGGGCACCGCGAGGGCGACTGAATTGCACCTCCGCTGTGTTTATAACCGCTTATGAACGCTGCGTAGTTCACCTCGTCTCCTTTTGCCTGACTAGCTAGTATATAAATTCATGACTGCGTACCGTAGTAAGATTTTAGCCACATCTGTATTGGACTCTGTGAAACGTGTTTAAATAGTAAACAGGGCTGCTGCTGCATTTGTCACCGCGGGACACAACCCGCCCCAGCGGTGCTGTGCAGCAGGCAGGCGGTGGGCAGCCTCCGCGGGGCCTTTCCCTGCGTTATAACCCCCCGCGGTTCTCTCGCTCGGCCTCAGTTGTCGGAGAGGCCGGCGGGGCGAGTCTCACTGCGGAGCCGAAGGAGGAATTAAAGCAGCGCTTTCAGCGGTTCGGCTGTTTAAACTCGCTAATTGGTTGTTTTTCCGCCCTGTGGACGATTTGAGCGCGAAGGTGAGAGAATGTTCCACAGAATCACGACGTGACGGCGGCCCGGTGAGCTCGCGCTGCCGCGGCGGCCGGTAGGTGCCGTTAGCCGTTAGCGTTAGCCGTTAGCCAGGTTAGGGTAAAGCGGGCGATAACTGAGTTCACGGTAATTTACAGGATCGGGCGGGTAATGATGTTTACACTACCTTAGGTTTACTTTATACGCGAGACAAGTCGATGAAGTCGGTAATGTTGACCTGCGTGTCCGGTTCGGTAACCGGCTCGCCAGCCTTCTGTTAGCGCTAGCGTGCTAAAGCTAAAGCTCGGATCTTCCTGAGAAGTGCGCGGCGAATAGACCAGCTAGCTCGCCGACTCGGGCCTGAGCCCAGAGTACCTCAGGTAAAACACACACGTTGGGCGAAATGGCGATTTAAAGGCGTTGAAGGCCGCTTTCAGTTGTGATCTGGCCGAGTAGCGTCAGCTCGTTAGTCGCTCGCTTTACTGCGGCGGCGGTTGAGTTGGAGGCCGCGTTGGTTTGTGCGGTCAGATTCATTAAAGATTGTTCTCAATGATCAGATGCCCTCGGCAACGAATGGCAACCGGACTGTGAAGTCTGCCAGCCCCGAAGTCGGATTCGCTCCTGCATCGCTGAACCAAATTGCGAGCAGCGGCCAGTTACCCGGGACCCAGTCCGAGGCTATGAAGCAGGTCTTGGGTGTCGTTGAGAAGAAAGTCCGCAACATGGAGAAGAAGAAGGTACTGATTTATTCATCCTCAGCGTTTGAAGTGCCTCAAATGACCAGCATTGGGCCTTTTTCTGTTCCTTTAACCTGCAATTCCAGGAGGATTTAGGAATTAACGCATGATTTACTAACTAAAGTGACTGAAAGTGGAGCCGCGGCGGTTTCGCATGGTTTAGTGGGTCGATGCGTCTTTTGGGTTTTTCCAGAATACTTTTCTCTTTTTATCTGTTAACTGAATGCCACTGTGCTGTCCTCTCCTGATCAGGCGAGTATGTTCGGCGAGATCAGAGTAACAGATTAATGTTTTTGGCTGTTTTAATTGACTTGGGTTAAGACGTTTGTTTACCAGTCACTAATAAATAAATCTTTAGAAGTAGTGTGCCTTAATTTCCCGTCCTATTAAGGGATTACTTGTTTATTACTGTCTGTTTCAGCTACAGTAACCTAACTAGGTCTAATTTGAGGATTATTTCGACCGTGACGCGTCACAGGGAGGCCTTAGTCTTGGAGTGTGATGGTCTTGTGCTCGCTGGCCTTGCTGGTTCTGAGTGAAGCCTGCCGTCAGCATGTCACCTTCCTTATTTATTTACTTTTTAAAAACAGTTTAAAACAGCTCAGAGTCCGTAATGTTGATGTATCAGAGAATATAGGGTAGTTTTATTGTTATTTGTTTTCCTGGGTCACAATAATGTTTATAGTTTACGTTTGCATGGTGCTAGACCAGCTGAGATGTCGCAGTAGGTCATCGACAGGTGCAGGTCCTCGTCTTCTCAGGTCTGAGAGCAGGTGGATTTATGTCATGAGTAAATGATGCACGTTGTTCCGGCTGCTGTAATTTTTGTATTTAAATTCCAGTTGATTTCGCTCTCAGTCTACCTGGCCGTTTAAGTTGTTTCCTGATATTTGGATTGACCGTGTCCTCCTGTTTTGCACCCTTGTGAGTTTTTGCGGGATGGAGTGGGTTATTCTCTTCTCCACGTTGAGGTCCCACTCACTTCACTGCTGCTAGATTGTCATTATAACCCTAGTGTTTTGAGGCTGCTCTCATGTGACTTTATCCTCTTAGGTCTGTAACACGGGGCTTGAAACAAATCTGGATGCCTGGCTATTCATTTAGTGCATCTGTGGGTTAAACAGGCCTAATATTGTCTATTTTGTCAGAGCAAGCTGGATGATTACCATGCCAGGAACATTAAAGGAGAACGTCTCAATCAGGACCAGCTGGTGAGTGGAAAATAGCCTTTCTGTTGCTTTGTCAGTTTGTTTCCATCTTTTTATTTTGTTTTTAATTCTTGTCCTTTATTGTTCATCATAGGAAGCTCTGTCCAAGTACCAGGAAGTCATCAATAACCTGGAATTTGCTCGGGAGCTGCATAAAAGTTTTCTGGCATTGAGTCAAGATGTAAGAACATTTCAAGAACATTTGTAATAACATTTCACAGGTTAATTGTGGGCATGTGCACATACACACATACATACATACATACATACATACATACATGTATGTATATCTCACTGTTGTCAGAAGAAAACCTCGTATCTCCATAATGTTGACTTTACAGGAGAAGGAAAAAAACCCACTTTACCTTTAATGTAAGTCAATTGAACCAGAATTTTTTTCCAAGTCATGTTGGGCTGTTTGTTTTGGTCCATTCATCATGAAATTCATACCCAATGTAAAGGCTAACGGGCATTTTCAAATTATGTCAAAAACTGAAATAACACTGTAGATATGAGGTTTAGTTCTGACAGCAGAGATATATAATCTAAAAAATCGGTGATCGTCACCCAGTGCTGATGTGTGGAAGAGGAGAATTGCTGTTTTGTTAAAGAACTGAGAGAATTAGAGTAATTTGCTATTAAACATCTTGGAAAAATACATTGGGAAAACTGTTCTTCAGGTTTAAATGTGCAGGCTTCTCAAACGTGTGAGCTGCGCATACTCGGAGTTTCTCACTCAGTTTGATAAATATTTCTGAATTGTTGGAAGTAATAAAAATATTCTAACATTTGAAAGCCCTGATACATCTTCATGGGTGTCTCTCTCTCTCTCTCTCTCTCTCTCTCTCTCTCTCTCTCTCTCTCTCTCTCTCTCTCTCTCTCTCTATCTATCTATCTATCTATCTATCTATCTATCTATCTATCTATTTATTTATTAGTGTGTACATGTACACACTCACGCACACTCACATTCATGTTTATATTTATAAAATAAAAAAAACAGATCCAGAAGGTGGCAAAGAAGGCTGCACGGCGGGAGCAGCTCCTGCGAGATGAGGTGGAACAGGCGCGGCTCAAGAAAGTTCTGGAAGTGCAGTTTCTCTTGGATAGGCTTGGAGATGAGGCTGTGCGACAGGAACTCCTTCGGAGTGCTGACGGGCCAGCGCTGCTCTCTGACAACAACCTTGCTGCTCTGGATGAATTCTACAAGCTGGTGGGGCCAGAACGTGACCAAAACATCAGGTTGGTGTTGTAAAATTTACATTGCATTGTCCACATTTTGTCCCTTATGTCATTAGGTTCTTTGTGCCTTACATAGTTTTTTCATGTTTTCATAAAGCATCCCCCCTCCCCCTCCTTCATTGCAGGTTGAATGACCAGTATCAAGAAGCTTCTCAGCATTTATGGGACCTCTTGGAGGGGAAAGACAAGGCAGTTGCAGGAACAACTTGTGTGTGGATATCAGTTTCCTATTTTTTAATGTTTTGTTAATGTCAGGAGACGTTCTTGAATAATTGCTCTTTACTTCAGAGCCGTTTCAGAATTGGTCTAACTCATGTAAAGGCATGCATGCTGTGGGAGGACCAGAACAGATCGGGTTAGACGTCTAAACTTTCTCACTGCGTTCTGAATAGCAGGAGTAAATGCTCACAAGGTACAGCGCCAACGTATCTTTAGTTCAGTCCTGTTGGTCCTTAATTTAGCGTTCAGAACTGAGGATATATTCAGACTTTGTGTGAAAATGTTAAGATGGGCTAAAGTCAGTCAGTGATGACTGCGCACGACTGTTTGCCCCCTGGTTATGCGTATTGGAAAAGATGAGTGTCAGTGCAGACTTGGTGGCCTGTTAAGGGTTCATCGGTGTCTGATTTCTCCCTTCAGATACAGCCCTGAAGGAGATGCTGGAGCGGGTACTGCAGAGTGGCTATTTCGATCGAATGCAGTCTCATCAGAATGGCATGTGCACTGAGGACGAGGAGAAGCCTGCACCTGTGGTGGAGCCCTCTGAGACAGAGGAGCAGCACGCAGACACGGGTCAACCATTTCATTCGCTTTGCGTTTAGGGCGGTTAATCATGTCTGTTAAAGTTTTGCTGATTTGGGGTGTTTTGGTAAACAAAGGCAATTCTTATTTCATTCTGACGGCCTATAGTATTTACTGCGGTGACATCCTGCCTGTAGAAATAAAAATAATGCGTGGCCACGCCTTATTAACGTGTGGGAACGAGATCCTAATGCGTGGCCATGACTTAGAAAGGCATGGGAACGAGATCACGACTTACTAACTCATGGCCATGCGTTAGGATCTCGTTCCCATGCTTTACTAAGTTGTGGCCACGCATTATTTTTATTTCAACAGCAGGTCACCAGCGGGGCGCCGTAATTTATAATACCCCTAAAGATTTGTCAGGGTGTGCTCCGTGTATAGGCTGTTTACACCGGTGTTACCGTGTGTTTACATTATCATGTCCATGTCTTTTACCTAAAATACGTCCCCAGCATTGCTACAAATCTGTTGTTTGTGTTGCTTTCTTAAAAATTGCTTGGATGCCGAATGTACAAAGCAGCAGCTGTTCTGCTTTTTGAATACAACATCCTCTGCATGGGTTGCTGTAGAGCGAAGGCTTGCTTTCTGACCAAATGGAAAAAGTTTACTTATTTACATTTACAGCATTTAGCAGACGCTCTTATCCAGAGCGACTTACAAGAAGTGTTATCTTTTAATCGTAACGCCGTTTAGCTGCTGGTTTCTGCTGCCGTCGTCTGTCACTACCTGCATGGAGTCCGCAGTTGGTCCTGTGACTAGGCTGTGTTTTCTAATCAATTTCCTGAGTCGGTCTGTTTCTCCTAAAGTGGTGCTGCTGGAGTGACTACAGCGCACATGTTATTTAGGTAAACCCTCAGGTATCTGTAGAACTGCACCAGCTCCCAGTCTCTTCTAGATGGTAACTAGTTTCACAGGCCACTCAATACACTAGAAATCCACCACTAGTTCCCGTTAATCTGCAGGTCTTCCCAAGACAAAGCTACCAGCTTTTCTGAGATGGGAGAGTCTTCAGAGTGCCTCTTTCTACCAGAAGAGCTAGTGTTCTACAGGAAGCCTGATGTGTAGAGGGTGCTTTTCGAAATGGAGAGCGCTGCCTACCGTGCTCCTTTGCTGCCTGCTACCATATCCAGCAGTTTTGGGGCCTCACGAACTGCGGCCTGTTAATGCTACGTGATCCAGGAGACTCTGGCAGTATTAACCTACGTTGCCCTGAGCTTGTTTCTCCAGTTGGAGAATGCTAAAGAACTTCGTTTGAGTGGGCTCTGTAAACCCTGTAGATCAGGTCATTGTCCACACATCTCTAGTAGAGGAACTGAAGTGATGTTTTAGACCACTTTCTGCTTTTCTTGGGGAGCGACAGGACCAGTACTGTGGGTGTTGATTTAATCAGTTCTCTCCTCACAGACACACAGGCTGAAAGGCAGGGCAGAGGGAGGAGGGGCTCTCGGATAGATCAGGTGTAAATGTTAATTGATTAATTTGTGTGTGATGTAACTAATATATCTTACAGTCTTAGGCACCCAAGACACATCTCAGCAAATAAACAATTTTGAAGAAGTGTTAATTTTTGAATAAATAAAATTTATAGAATATTACTAAAGATGTATAAATAGTGATTTTCTGGATGTGAGTGTGTGTGTGTGTGTGTGTGTGTGTGTGTGTGTGTTGACCCATCTCCAAGCCTCTCCTCGAGGAAGCCCAGTATTATATGTAGTTATAAAGCAGCTCCTGGTTTGACCAATCAGTGCTCAGTAAATTGAGCTCATGATGTAACTGATGATATTAACGAGTCTCTGTGGCGGCTGTGAAGGTGTCCAGGAAAAATATGGACCTGAGAAATTCTTGTTACTTTGTTTTTGTTTATTTGAATTATGAATACGACTTTATTCTAATGTATTTTGTGATAAACTCCCTGCTGAGGTACATTTTTAGGCATCTAAGCAAATTTGTTAAACACTTTCAAACAGATTTTATATACGTATATCTCCATCCATCCCCGAGTTGGAGCAGCATACGTGAGCTGTGTTTAGTTTCACTAGTTTGTAACTTCGTTTGGAACTTTTTGTTAATGGATTATATTTTTAATGTTCAGGTTTATTTGTGAAGCGCTTTTCACAACGATGTTGTCACAAAGCAGCTTTACAGAAGTTTGAAAACACAGTTGAGATTATTCTGCTGCGTCCAAACTGACTTGGGCTCACGGTTTTTCTTCTCTCTCTCTCACAGAAGGAGAAATGGCTGGATATCCTTCAGAGCCCATTATGGAAACTACAGAGGTAAGAGTTGAATCTTTGTGCAGTGCCTGTGTATGAATGTGTTATAATGCCCAGGTTTCATGTCGTGCCGTGCTTAGTGAACAGGAATTGTTTTGAGTTCTGTAAAGATGGCTGCTATATGAGATGTTTGATTATAGGGCCTAAAAGGGTCACCATGATCTCTGTAGTAATCAGATTGTCTTGTCAACACACCCATGTTTATATTGTCCCCAGCCCACAAATGACTTTATGAGATGTTCATGTTTTTGAGAACACTTGCAGATGCCTACAAATAACCTGTTTAAGGGTAATAGTAGAAACTATATTGGAAGTGGGTGGAACTCTCAGCAACCCATCAGTGCATTTTCCAGGCAGTACTAACTTTATAGTGTTTGGTCTTATGATCTTGAAGATATTACAAGATCTCACAAACTCAATACGAAACTGTTCACATGTGCAATAATAACAACTGCGCAATTACTCAGAGAGACACTAACTAATTTAAATAATTGTAACTGCTTTATACCTGATGTTTCATATTACTATCACAATCACCGCCACCTTACTATACTCATAAGTACTTAAATCTGGTGTACATGCTGTAAATTTCTCTATATTGTCTTAAATTATTAGTAAAGTGTTTATTTTTACATAAATGGCTGCAACTGTGACAACTGCAATTTCCCCCTGGGATCAATAAAGGAATCTGAATTATAATCTTTATGATCTCAAAAAAAACACTAAGAAATGTCTGTTGCAGTTTCAGACTGTTTACTGTATGTATTGTATAGTACAAACTTACGCATGCCTCCAGCTGTCAGTGCTACAGTCCATGGTTTCTCCTATGAATACTTTTCCGTGTCTCTGCGTAGTTTGTTGTATACCAAGTATTCTGCAGTGGCTCCGTCAGTCCGTTTCGCCTACGTTTTGTTTTGATGCGTTTCCTTGAGTTCAGGCTCGCTGGTTAACAGTTAGCGACTGACTAGTGACGGTCAGTTTGTTCTCTGAGTGTATGTTCACATAACGCTCAGATACTGGATGTTTTACCTATGAATAAATAAATGTATTCATTTATTTGTTTTTTATTTTTGCTTGTGTTTTTGTTTGTTGCGACCTCTATTCAGTTTGTAAATAGACAGTTCATTCCAGAGACCACATACAGCAGCTGTGAGACTGAGCAAGGAGAGGAGTGGAGAGCTGAAACAAAAGTAAGGCTTGGTTTATTTATTTGTTTGTTTGTTTTTTGTTTAACACATTTGCCGGTAACTGTCTTTGATCTCTTACTTTCCAGATGGCAAATTCCCCTGTTCAGACAGCCCCTGCTCCAGAGGCCCATCCACTGACCTCGGTGATTCCCACACCCTCCTCAGACCCCTTGGTCAGAAAGCAGGTTGTTCAGGATCTCATGGCGCAGATGCAGGGGCCCTACAACTTCATGCAGGTGAAGAGTCCACGCTGTCTGTGTTTGGGATCCATATGTTAGTCAGTGTGAACTGAAAGGTGGCAACATGTTTCTTTCTGGTGCCACAGTGCGTTTGAGGCAGTAAAGGCCGGCGCAGTGTGACTGTTTTGATCGCATTTGCAGTGAATATATTCTGAAGACTGCGCATGGCAGTGCAAGCAAGCAAGCATTGCTCACCTTTTGTTTTATTAGATAACATTTGATTTTCTCTCTATGTACTAATGGGAGTGCTGCGACAAGAGCCAGTTACTTGTCGCACTTTGCTTAATTATAATAATTATAATATAATAATTGATACTTTTTTTAATTCCACAATCGGGGGAAATTCCACCTCCCCATTTAACCCATCCGTGAAGTGGAACACCACATACACACCAGTGAGCGCACACACACTAGGGGGCAGTGACACTTGACCGGAGTGGTGGGCAGCCCCATCCACGGCGCCTGGGGAGCAGTTCGGGGTTGGGTGTCTTGCTGAAGGACACCTCAGTCATGGCTCTGGGGATTGAACCGGCGACCTTCCGGTCACAGGGCCAGTTCCCTAACCTCCAGCCCACGACTGCCCCTCAACTTTATCGTTCCGCTATGAAGCATGAGCGTCTTGGCGCTAGCTTGTTGCTGAGGGTGTGTTGAGTGTCTAATCACGGATGAGTTGAAGCATCGGAGGTAGTGTAGTTGTTCATCTAGGTACGCTAATGGTGAAGGGTGAAGTTAAATAAGGATAGATTTCAGTTTTGAGTTACCTCAACAAAGCCAAGTCCTTGGTACATTTAGGACGATGAGTCCTGTAGCATCTAATATTTTACCAACTACAGCTGGTATTAGTTCCTGCGATCACAGCTGAAGGGCAGACTCCTGTGAAATGTTCTTCCTCAGGACTCCATGCTAGAATTTGATGCACAGCCATTGGACCCAGCTATCGTATCAGCACAGCCCATGAAGTCATCTAAGACTATGGAGATGTCTCAAATGGTTTGCCCGTCAGGTTAGTACAGCTACCGCATCGCACATGACTAATGGCTTTCGTGATGATGGCTGTTGTTCCCGTTAAAAGATTGCCTTGTCTTCCCTCTACCCGTAGTTCATCCGGAGTCCCACCTTGCACAACCTCCTGCTGTTCCTGTACAGCCTGAACCGACGCAGGTAAGCGTAGACAAAATCACGTCCAGTCTGGTGGTGTGATGGAATGTCTTCTAAATATTTCCATATTATTTTCAGCAAGTCCCAGAATACATTTTTGAAACACTCTAGGAATATTTTTTCCCCCCACTGCTTCCAAACGTATCTTGGCTTCTTGATTACTTGTATTGAAAGGTGCAGAATATGATTAAGATTGATATTTGAGTAGCAAAGCATATAAACCTCTCCCTTCAGTGCCCCTTGAAAAGCTCATGGTCCTCATCAGCTCAGAGGAATTTTCTGTGGTGGAATATTTTGAAGGTCGCCTGTATCTGAACGTTTCCTACGGCACTCCGCTGTCCATGTGTCTTGGTGAGGGATGAAGTTTTCATGGGGCAGGACTAACACGTGGCTCCACAGCAGAATTAGATTTTAGGTAAAAAATAAAATAACTCACATTTGCAGTAAAATAGGTTTTCTAACAGTTTTAACAAATATATGGTTTTAAATGCTGGAGTTCTAACTTCTAATTCACCACCCTGAAGATCAGTTTGCAGACTGCTGGTCACCGTAACACGGACAGCAATCTCTCCTGGTTGGCCGCTAACGAAAAGGCAGAGAGACATTTAAAGTGAACATCAGTAATTTGGAGACCAATGGGCTGACCTGCATGTATAAGCACTCCAGCCGCTTCACCGATTTATGTTTAATCTGCAACGAGAAACAAATACTAAACGAGTCAAAGACTGAAGTCCCAAAGCGGAAGTCTGCTTCTCATTTCACTTTTCCTGTTCCACCTTAAATGGTGCAGCAGTTACATTCTGGTGCCTCAGGCATCACAGGACAATTTGAGCAAGATGGCAAATGAGAAGCTGACTTCAGCTTCGTAAAGTTGACCGTTGAGACCTTTCACAAGAAATTACTCCACATTTGCAGAAAAGTACCTGTCAGACATGAGAAAAGCAGCTAAAGCTTACAGCAGAGCAAAAGAAGTTTTTTTATATATTTTTTTTTTTTTCCTTTGCATATACTTGTACATTAGCACATAGACATTTACAGCCAAGATGGACATAAAATATAGTTCCCAAGGTGGACTGATTTTTGTTGAAAGGACAAAATAGGTCCTCTTAAGGTGGTTTGCCAAGCCCTGGGCTATGAAGGGGGGAAAGAGAGAGAAGCTCTGATTGCAACACAAACTCATTCTTTGTTCAGGATGCAATTACTCCACTTTATCTGTACATAGAAATGAGCTGTTTGCTGTTATAAATGTCTAAAATGTATGTAAAACCTTGAATTTGGCCTGGGGTCTGGTTTGCTTCAGGTCCCCATCGTCTCCCCCTCACCGGACGCCTACTCCTCGCCACCCCCTATGTACCCCCCACATGCAACTGACCCTCAGCCACAGACGGATTCTGTTGATCCTATTCAGGTAAGCAGTTAACCATCTCGTCATGCTTGCTAGTTGGTGGTTTCATATTGTCTGCTGAGAAGACGTGCGAGTGAGTATGTATCTGCTCTGTTGCTTAGGCCTCCGTCTCATTGACCGAGCAGCCTCCTCCTTCCTCGGCTCTCTCTGCCAACTCTCAGGCGCAAGTGTTCCAGCCCAACTCCAGACACAACAGTGGCATCAATGTCAATGCGGCACCATTCCAGTCTATGCAAACGGTAACGTCCTACACGGAGAACTGTCCGATTTTGGCAGATCCTAAACGGATCAACAAAACACTGGAGTGTTTTTATTTATTTATTTAGCACAGTAACAGTAAACGTTCAGTACACCTTCAGATAAGTTTGATTTGAGTTTTCTTGAACCGATCAGGTGTGTTTCTCTCAACTTTGGCTGACACCTGGGGTTGTCATGATGCCATAGTGTAGATTTTTGATGGAGACCGTGTGATATGAGGCGTAGTTCCAAACAATGGAGGGGAAAAAAATATGAAAATGAAATTTTTAACTGAATGCTAAATGTTTATTGCATTGGACACAGAATATTTGCATTTTTACAGATACTTTTTTTTTTTTTTCTTCTTCTTTTTAAACTTTAAAAGATTGTTCAGGCGTGCCCCGTTTGTAGAACTTTTTGGTTTTCAAAGAACAGAAGCTAAAGTGGTTGCACAGAGAGAAAAGTATTTGTAATGAATGTATTTTAGTACTTTAGTAACAATGTTCACCTTGAAATAAAAAAAACGCAATCATCACTGACCACACGATCACACTGGCAAAGGAAATGATGTAGGACTTCCATTTATCATAGAAAAAATATGAATTTTGAAATGAATGAAGGACCATTGTGTCCTTTTGGCCACACACTACACTTTATCTTCTCCAGTCAGAAGCTCTTGAGAATCCTTTTTGGAATGTAGGGGAAATACAGAAATAACCTATCACTTCGTTAATAAAGTTAATGTTTGGACGTGGATTGGGGAAACGTTTGCCACGTTGCTTTATTAAAGTATTGAACTTGCAGTAAACTTTGCAGCCGTGCTTGCACCCAAAATTGGTGGGTAAAATAATTTGATATGATTGGTAGTGCATATTACACACTGGTCTGAAAGTGAGTCAGTTTTTACCTTCATGTACATCCTTCTTTCAAAAAAGGTGAAAATCTTTTTGTAATGGCTTTTTATGTTAACTGATTTTTGTTCAAAGGTCTTCAATCTTAATGCACCAGTCCCACCAGCTAATGAGGACTCTCCTAAGCGGACCAGTCAGTACCAGAGCAGCTACAGCCAGGGTTTTAACAACCAGACGCAGCACCCTGTGGAACAGACAGACATGCAGTCAGAACAGCTCCAGTCTGGTGAGCACTTCATCAAGAGACCTGGCCATTGCTGCACATTTTGTGTAGGAGGTCTGAATTTTGGTGTTCGCTTTTAATATACGGCTAATGGCTCTGAAACGTAGCTGAAGAGCAGTCGTTTGGGAGCAGGGGTGAAGGGGTGCGAGGCAAACGTGAATCTGGAATCAGTCATTGTGTAGATGTTCTGAACTTTCATGATCTTCTGGAGGCCCTTCCCTGTCCCTCACATTTGCAGTCTCGTGGCAGCTGCTCTAATCTTGTTGAATGTCTTGAAGGTGAAACGTGTTTTTCAGTAATGTGAAATAAAATGTATACAGGGAGGGGATGCCTGTCCATCTTTTGCAAGTTTACATATCAGTGCCACGAGCACGTGAGACATTTGGATGGAGATATGTACACTGCAGAGACACGAACACGTATGAGATCAATACCACTGATTGACCACTTGTTTTCATCTTCTGCAGTGGTTGGCACTTTCCAGGACCAGTCACTTCCCACTTCCACAGGCCATCAGCCCATGTCACAACAGCCCGTGGGTCAAGGCACCACATTCAGCCGGCAGACGCAGTCCTTTTACAACAGTCGGGGTATGTCTCGTGGTGGGCCTCGGAGCTCCAGGGGTATGATCAATGGCTATAGAGGACCAGCCAACGGTTTCAGAGGTGCCAAGTTTCAATGTGCATTATTTTGATTTTATATTATTATGGATGTTTAACGGACAGCAATGCAAGCTGAATGCAGCACAACTGTGTAACCTCGTTGATTTTGGTGAGTTTATAAATCACAGCTCATTTATAGTAAACATGGGGGCATATAGTAAATATAGGGGGATGGAATCCCAATGAAATCTAAGTTTGAGTTTTTCAGATCCCTGTTAAGTTTGCTGCCCTATGAATAAAGAGTACTTGGAATTGACTGTGTTGATCATAAACCAGACAATGGAAGAAAATGTTCAAATAAATAACCATCTTCTTGCAGGAAGCTACGATGGTTACCGTGCGCCGTTCCCTGGCACTCCAAACTCTGGCTATGGACAGGCCCAGTTTGGCACCGCTCGAGACTACTCCAACAGCAGCTTCCAGAGGGTAGGGCTGTGTTTTATAAATCGGGAGGGAGTTGATGAGATTTGTAAAATGGATCGTCCTCGGTCCTGGCAGAGTAAGAGAATCATGATGCGTTGTCGTTTATTCTTTGCAGGAGGGCTACCACCAGAATTACAAACGTTCCACTGGACAGGGGCCTCGAGGGGTCTCGCGAGGAAATGCCCAAACCATGAGGTCCTAAAAGACTTTTTGACTCGCTTGACATCTTGGGCTACATCAAATGCTTAGTCAGATATGGAAAATCCATATGTTCCATCTCCCGTTGTATTCTCGTCAGTGGTATTTTTCCTTCTGGCACTTGATGAAAGTAAACATTGGCACATCTCTAAAGTAAAGAGAACTTTCTGGGCACAGAGTAAGCAAATTAAGATTTCACTGTCAGTGACCTTTAATGTGGTGCAGGACCGCGCTTAATCTGTATCTGCAGGACCGCAGGTCAGGTCTAGTCCTGCACTGTTACTATGTTTATAGTAATATTGCGTTGGAAAGGTCTGCGTAGTCAAGGACTATGCGTAGTCTAGAAAATGGCCCAATGTTTTATTGATAAAGAACTGAAGTCACTGTCAAGGTTTTAAGCTAGCCTGTAAACTTGAAATATTTCATTAATTTATTATTTTGTATTAAAAAAGGCAAAATTCCTGCCGCCACTGGTGTGATGCATTTTTTTTTTTTTTTTTTTTCCACTCCCCTCTCCAATTTGCCTGGTCCCAAGAAGCATTTTTCATTTGGGAAAAGAAGGAAAGGCCCCAACTACTCAATTTGTTTATTGATGTTGCTTTGAGAATTTCAATAAAGATGTGTTGCGTAACTGTGCTTGGTATTTATTTATTTATTTTTATTTATTTATTTATTTTTAATTTCAGTGTGTTTTTAAAAAATAATTGAACCATTTTACTTTATTCCTCCTAGTTTGAATTATGAAAGTGTTTGTTTGTTACATAATTGAGGTTTGCCACCTAAGCAAGTTGAGCGCAGGTCTGCAGACTGCCCAGTTGTGTGACGGGGCACTTGTGCAATGACGTTTCAGTGCTGTACAAAAAAACCAGGAGTCACCCTTTTAAAAAGTAGAAGACGGTCAGTGCACAGACCAACTAAACTTGCCCAGTGTTCAGTGTGTCTGCCCGTTATTGACGACGAGCTTCAGATCTTTTTAGGTTTACTTTTCAGTTTTCTGAAAGCGAGGTTGCCACGTCTTGCACGGTTGTTAGGAGGCCCGTTCTCTATCTTTTAAATCATTTTTTTGAAATCCAATTTTTGGAAGATTTAATTACGGCAGAGCCGCCGTGAATGAAGGGATGACCGTAATTACGGCAGAGCCGCCCGTGAATGAAGGGATGACCGTAATTACGGCAGAGCCGCCCGTGAATGAAGGGATGACCGTAATTACGGCAGAGCCGCCCGTGAATGAAGGGATGACCGTAATTACGGCAGAGCCGCCCGTGAATGAAGGGATGACCGTAATTACGGCAGAGCCGCCCGTGAATGAAGGGATGACCGTAATTACGGCAGAGCCGCCCGTGAATGAAGGGATGACCGTAATTACGGCAGAGCCGCCCGTGAATGAAGGGATGACCGTAATTACGGCAGAGCCGCCCGAGAATGAAGGGATGACCGTAATTACGGCAGAGCCGCCCGGGAATGAAGGGATGACCGTAATTACGGCAGAGCCGCCCGAGAATGAAGGGATGACCGTAATTACGGCAGAGCCGCCCGAGAATGAAGGGATGACCGTAATTACGGCAGAGCCGCCCGAGAATGAAGGGATGACCGTAATTACGGCAGAGCCGCCCGAGAATGAAGGGATGACCGTAATTACGGCAGAGCCGCCCGAGAATGAAGGGATGACCGTAATTACGGCAGAGCCGCCGTGAATGAAGGGATGACCGTAATTACGGAAGAGCCGCCGTGAATGAAGGGATGACCGTAATTACGGCAGAGCCGCCGTGAATGAAGGGATGACCGTTATTACGGCAGAGCCGCCCGTGAATGAAGGGATGACCGTAATTACGGCAGAGCCGCCCGGGAATGAAGGGATGACCGTAATTACGGCAGAGCCGCCCGGGAATGAAGGGATGACCGTAATTACGGCAGAGCCGCCCGTGAACGAAGGGATGACCGTAATTACGGCAGAGCTGCCCGTGAACGAAGGGATGACCGTAATTACGGCAGAGCTGCCCGTGAACGAAGGGATGACCGTAATTACGGCAGAGCCGCCGTGAACGAAGGGATGACCGTAATTACGGCAGAGCTGCCCGTGAACGAAGGGATGACCGTAATTACGGCAGAGCCGCCCGGGAATGAAGGGATGACCGTAATTACGGCAGAGCTGCCCGTGAACGAAGGGATGACCGTAATTACGGCAGAGCCGCCGTGAACGAAGGGATGACCGTAATTACGGCAGAGCTGCCCGTGAACGAAGGGATGACCGTAATTACGGCAGAGCTGCCGTGAACGAAGGGATGACCGTAATTACGGCAGAGCTGCCCGTGAACGAAGGGATGACCGTAATTACGGCAGAGCTGCCGTGAACGAAGGGATGACCGTAATTACGGCAGAGCTGCCCGTGAACGAAGGGATGACCGTAATTACGGCAGAGCTGCCCGTGAACGAAGGGATGACCGTAATTACGGCAGAGCCGCCGTGAACGAAGGGATGACCGTAATTACGGCAGAGCTGCCCGTGAACGAAGGGATGACCGTAATTACGGCAGAGCTGCCGTGAACGAATGGATGACCGTAATTACGGCAGAGCCGCCGTGAACGAAGGGATGACCGTAATTACGGCAGAGCTGCCCGTGAACGAAGGGATGACCGTAATTACGGCAGAGCTGCCCGAGAATGAAGGGATGACCGTAATTACGGCAGAGCTGCCCGTGAATGAAGGGATGACCGTAATTACGGAAGAGCCGCCGTGAATGAAGGGATGACCGTAATTACGGCAGAGCCGCCGTGAATGAAGGGATGACCGTAATTACGGCAGAGCCGCCGTGAATGAAGGGATGACCGTAATTACGGTCAACTTTGCAACTTATGCAACTTTGTCATTATATAATACAGGGTAGTACAGTATAAACACTGTGGGGCGACTTTTCCAGTGCAGTAATAAAAGATGCATAGTAAACAGTAAAAGACTAAAGACAGTAAAGGACAGACAGAGTGTGTGTGGTCAGTAGGTACAGGTGTGGAACGTAGACGAGATGTGTGTAGGCAGGTGTTACAGGTGCACTGGACGTATAGACAGTTAGTGCACAGTCAGATATTCAGTGTATCAGGTATATAGACAGACATGTGCTGGTGAACTGCAGTCCAGTAAATGCAGAAGCACTAGTGGTGTAAACAGTGATCAGTATATGAAGTGTACAGTGCAGGTAGAGAGTAGCAGCATCTTCTTCTTCTTTCAGCTGCTCCCTTTAGGGGTCGCCACAGCGGATCATCTGCCTCCATCTTGCCCTATCCACTGCCTCCTACTTTCACACCAACCATCTCCATGTCCACCTTCACTACATCCATAAACCTTCTCTGAGCTCTACCTCTTCTCCTTCTGCCCAGCAGCTCCATCTCCAACATTCTTTGCCCAATATATCCACTATTCCTCCTCAAAACATGTCCAAACCATCTCAACCTGGCCTCTCTGGCTTTATCTCCAAACTGCTCCACCTTCACCGTCCCTCTGATCTGCTCATTTCTAATCTTGTCCATCCTGGTCACTCCCAACGAAAATCTCAGCATCTTCATCTCCGCCACCTCCAGCTCAGCCTCCTGTCTTTTAGACAGAGCCACAGTCTCCAAACCGTCCATCATAGCAGGACGCACTACTGTCTTGTAGACCTTCCCTTTCACTCTTGCTGCTATCCTTCTGTCACACATCAGCCCTGACACCCGTCTCCACCCACTCCATCCTGCCTGCACCCTCTTCTTCACCTTTTCTACACTGTCCATTGCTCCGGATGGTTGACCCAACATATTTGAAGTCATCCACCTTTACGACCTCTTCACCTTTCCACCTGCCTCCCTCTCATTCACACACATGTATTCCGTCTTGTCTCTACTGACCTTCATTCCTCTCCTCTCCAGTGCAAACCTCCACCTCTCCAGATTCTCCTCCACCTGCTCTCTGCATACATGTCCTGCACCACCCTAACATACTTTTCAGCTACACCTGACTTCCTCATACAGTACCACAGTTCCTCTCTTGGCACCCCATCATCTGCCTTCTCTAGATCCACAAAGACACAATGCAGCTCCTTCTGACCTTCTCTGTACTTCTCTACCAACACTCTCAACGCAAAAACTGCATCTGTGGTGCTCTTTCTGGGCATGAAACCAAACTGCTGGTCACTGATCTGGACCTCTCGCCTTTGCCTTGCTTCCACAACTCTTTCCCACAGCTTCATGGTGTGGCTCATCAACTTTATACCTCTGTAGTTACTGCAGCTCTGCACATCACGCTTGTTCTTAATACAGAGTAGCAGCATAAAGCGATAAATTGCAGGCAGTTTGATGGGGGTCCCCCCTAACCCCGCCCCCTACCCCCTAACCCCGCCTCCCCTTTAAAGTGAGGGATAGTAAACCAAACATATTTTAGGACATCAGAAGATTTTTAAACCCTTTAATTTCGCTCGCGGTCTGCATGGGGTCAGGTTGTGGTCACGGTGTTGTAGATGACCGTAAACCGCAGAGGCCGAAGCAGCGACAGCTATGGCGTCGGGTCCTTTCGGGTCCGCGTTGAGTCGCGGAAGCGCTGACGGCGCTGTGGAACCACGTGAGCGTCGCGGTGCTGCAGCAGAGCGCGTGCTGGCTGCGGGAGTCCGCCCGGTTGTCGGTGTTAGGTGGGATTATTCCCGGTTGTCGGTGTTACGTGGGATTATTCCCGGTTGTCGGTGTTACGTGGGATTATCTGTCCGCGCGCTCGTTGACGCCGCCGGTTCTCCGGTCCGAGCAGAACTGACCGCTGCTTTTCCCGTGCGCAGGTTCTGAAAGGCATGGCGACGGTTCGGAAGAAGGTCGATAACCGTATTCGGGTCCAGATCGAAAATGGAGTCGCACTGCAGCATCGCACGATGTTCGTCATCGTGGGCGACCGCGGCAGAGACCAGGTAACCGCTCACTTCAAAGTCTGGGTCAGAACAGAGGCGGGCAGTGACCAGCACATGTAGCCAGAGGTGGACGAAGAACTCAAACCCTGTACCTGAGCTAAAGTAGAGACACCCAAAATATTCCTCCAGTAAAAGTAGAAGTTCCTCCCTTTAGACCTCCACTTGAGTAAAAGTACTAAAGTATTTCCCTTCAAATGTACTTAAGTATAAAGTAAAAGTACTAAAAGAGTAATTCTGGCTCTGATGTCCTGTTATCATTTTTATAACCAGACTGGCTTCATGAACTCATTTCAGGTGAAAGTCCTCCAGCGTCTCTCTTGGTAAACCAGTCTTTTAATAGAACGTCATTAATTAGTGACGCTGACGTCTATTAAAATGATCAGAAGCACAAAACACTGAAGGTAAACAGTTTCCATCAGGGAGAACCGAGTGGCTCTGAAATCACTTTTTACACACAAGCAAAGTTTCAGTTTCAGATTTATTTACAACTTAGTTCCAAGTTTAAGTTGAATAAAAACTGGCTTTAAACTCAGGATCACAGATGAGCTCCTTTACTATGTTGATCTGTAGGCGTCTGTTCATAAACATAAACCAGCCCAAACTCATTTACTATAAAATGAAATGGTGTTTGTAGAAATTCAGAAAAAAGCCGCGTCAGTCTCGACTGCATATGTGGACATATTTCTATATTGAGCTCTATTTACACAAAGTTAGGTTAGTTCATCATTTATGTTGAACAGACTCTCCCAAAGTTTTACGCTGCTGCGCTGACGTTGAACCGCGTGCTGCACTGGGTCGGTATGACCAACAGGTCAAAACCAGCTCTAAACAAAGTGACCGCTGGGCCCTGATTGGTGCTCTGGCTTTGCGCTTCTTTCGTTTTGACATGTTACGTTTTTATACACACAGAAACCAAAAGGAACGACTGATTTCTCAAAATGTAGGAGGAAAAAGTCGGATATTAGACTCTGAAATGTAGTGGAGTGAAAGGAAAAAGACGCCCAGTTATGGAGAAACTTCAGTACAGATACACCAAAAATACTAAAGTACAGAAACTAATTACATTTACTCAGTTACTCAGTTACTCAGATACTCAGTTACTCAGTTACTCAGTTACTGTCCAGCACTGGTCATCAGTATCATTTGCGTAAACATAGCTGTGTAGTTTCTCTGTGGACTTGCTGTGGCTGTAAGTTCAGTGATGTAGGAGAAGTGAAGATTATCAGAGCTGCTAAACTGTGTTAGAAATTCGATGAGAAGAGTCAGGAGACTGGAGCTTCGGCCTAGACTGGAGCTTCGGCGTAGACTGGAGCTTCGGCGTAGACTGGAGCTTCGGCGTAGACTGGAGCTTATTTCCACCTACAGAGCGCAGTCGATCAGTCTAACAAGAATATTTTGGAAGAGCCTTATAGACATTGAAAAACTAAGGAAGGGGGAGTTTGAGGAGGGGTTGTAGAAGGAGAGATGTAGGGGGTAGAGATAAGGGGGGTGATTATCACCTTAAGGTCGTGAGACAAAGGGTCATTTCAATACAGAAAGAGGTAGTGGGCAGTGAGAGTGAGAGTTCTCACCGCTTAGGCAAGCGAAAGACCATTTGCTAGCACTGGTTAAGATTATAAGACTAAGAGTTTATGAAGAGAGAATTACATTAGAAAGGAAAATAACACAGTGACCACATTTACTCTCACCAGACAGGGGTAAGCAGCTTAGTATTAATATGAGAAATACAGTGCAGCTGCCCCACCGCAGCGGCGTCAGTTACGCCTCTGGGTTTGAGTGAAAACAGGACCGTTTGCTGAATTCTCAGTAGATAAATCCACTTTTACTCTCACACTCCGTGTCATACGGCCGTTTGAAGTGTAAGAGCCTTGGGGCGGTGGTGAAATCCTCACACCTCTCACTTTTGCGCGAGAATAACGACGCCTGGCGCACGTCCGATTCCCTGCTCCTCGGTTCTGGATGCTCTGAGAAGTTCCACTGCAGTTCTGTAGGGAACTCGGCTCTTTGAGGAGATTTTGACCAGATGCTTTACTCTTTTAGATGCACTTCAGCCAGTAGTTGTGAAAGTCAAAGTATTTTGAGGACGGCTTTAGGTTTCTGTGCCCACTTGGTGTAAACACTGTCTGTGGTAAATGTGCCGTAGGTTGTCATTCTGCACCACATGCTCTCCAAAGCCACTGTGCGAGCGCGACCATCGGTCCTCTGGTGCTATAAGAAGGAGCTTGGCTTTAGCAGGTATGATCACAGGTTTGACGACGTACATATAGTTTCAATTCCCACGTAAGAAACGCTCTTTTGACTCTCAGCTTGTCTTAACGGATTCATTTTGCAGTAATCGCAAGAAGAGGATGCGGCAGCTGCAGAAGAAGATCAATACAGGCACTCTAAACCTTAAACAAGACGATCCCTTTGAACTTTTCATTGCTGCCACCAACATCCGCTACTGTTACTACAGCGAAACACACAAAATCTTAGGAAACACGCATGGCATGTGCGTTCTGCAGGTTGGTCATGATGCAGACTTCTCTACATGAAATCCATTTTTTAAATTAAAGTTAAAGTATATTTACTTTCTGTTCTTCCTTTAAGGATTTTGAGGCCCTGACTCCCAACCTCCTGGCTCGGACTATTGAGACGGTGGAAGGTGGAGGCCTTGTGGTGATTTTGCTGAGGACAATGAACTCGTTGAAGCAGCTGTATACAATGACAATGGTGAGTGGCCGGTCGAGTGTCGTGAGTATTTTTGAAAGCTTGTAATTTCAAGTGTGATCGTGATTGTCGATGATCTCTGTCAGGATGTCCATTCACGCTACCGGACCGAGGCTCATCAGGATGTTGTTGGAAGGTTCAATGAAAGGTCAGTGGTGTGCTGTGTCTCAGATAATCTTCATAAAGTAAAACATCAGCTCAGTTGTGCCGTTTTGCCTCCACAGGTTTATCTTGTCCCTCTCCTCCTGTAAAACCTGTGTTGTCATTGATGATCAGCTCAATGTTCTGCCAACCTCCAAGCACATTGCAAACATCAAACCCGTCCCACTTAAAACACAGGTATGTGTTTCCAACAGTGTGTCTTGTCCGTTTTCTTGGACAGCTGTTCATGATCTTTGGCTCTACCTACAGGAGGAGGATGGTCTGTCACCACGAGAACAGGAGCTGAAGGACTTGAAAGAATCCCTGCAAGACACACAACCAGTCGGTGTTCTAGTGGACTGCTGCAGAACCATGGACCAGGTATGCCCAAAGAACTAGGTGTTGTCTGAGAAGAGCGTATTTTGGATGTTTGGGTGTCTAAAATAACGAAATGGAAAAGCGAGTGTTAAAGTAACACAGCAGCTCTTTAGGTCGGATTAGTTAGACTAGGTTGGAAGCCGAGTGGCTGAGTTGTTGATTAAAAAGAAGTGATGAAGCTGTGAAGGAGTGAAGCGCAGAGGTTCCTCAACACTTGTACCTCATTTCACTTTCCTGCTCTGTTGTGCTGAACAGTGTTTAACCTCATCCTAGTGAAAACGGTCGTTTATTTCAGTAACTTAGGCCTGAACCAGACCTGAATAATTAGTGGGATATTTTTCTAGCCGAATGCCATTTGTTGGTTCTTTGCATTCCAGCTGAACTTAAATAAACAAGTAAAAAAGGAAGAGCGGCGAGTAAAGCAGGCGTTACTGTGGGTAGCAGAAAGAACTGACAGCCAACTTCTTAAGGCAACTAACTCTCTCTCTCTCTCTCTCTCTCTCTCCCTCTCTCTCTCTCTCTCTGTCTCTCGCACGCTCTCTCTCTCTCTCGCGCTCTCTCTCTCTCGTGCTCTCTCGCGCGCTCTCTCGTTCTCTCTCTCTCTCACGCTCTCTCTCTCTCGCGCTCTGTCGCTCTCGCGCTCTGTCTCTTATTTCTCTCTTTTTCTTGCTCTCTCTCTCGCTCTCTCTGTCTATCTCGCGCTCTCGCTCTCTCTCTCGCTCGCTCTCTCTTTTTCTTGCTCTCTCTCTCACTGTCTCTCTCTCGCTCGCTGTCTCTCGCTCGCTGTCTCGCTCTCTCTCTCTCATTCTTTTTCTTTCTCTCTCTCTCTCTCTCTCTCTCTCTCTCTCTCTCTCTCTCTCTCTCTCTCTCTCTCTCTCTCTCTCTCTCTGTATTGGTGCTAATACTGGCATTTAATTGCACAATCTGTGTTGGCAGTGTGGATACTTAACCTGTTGGTAGCGCCTGGGAAAATGGGTGAAAACATTACAGTAAAAAGTTAATAACAATAATGATTGTGATAAATGTTAAATCATTGTTTTAAAAATCAGATTAAAGG